>NC_139349.1:164745136-164792636 GCF_055883805.1 Amblyomma maculatum | reverse complement strand
AACCATGAATGTAAGGAACGGCAACAGGCCTTGTTTCCTGGCGTCTGGATTGTTGTGATCGCCCTCGTTCCTCACTCTCCACTTCCCGCAACAGCTTATTCGCTACCGAAGCCAGGAGTTCATTCGGGTAGCCAGCGGCTTTCAGGCGTTCGATCTGGCCCTGCACGCTGATGTTCATAAAGTGTGCACATGACTTTGCGAGAGCAGCACGTAGAGAATTAACAACGGTCCCTCTTTTTACCAATTTCGAATGGGCCGAATCATACCTCAACACTTCTTTTTTCGACCGCGGCCTGTAGCTCCAACACACATTCGCCTCCCTGAAGATCAAACGCACATCCAAAAACTGAAGTCCGGTGTCCTCTGGCAATTCAAAAGTAAAACGAAGCCCTTTCGAGCAAACCTCAAACACGTCAAGCACTGTTTTTACCACGGCCTCCCTACACTGAAACTTGCTTGCCCTGATAACTACTAGGTAGTCGTCAACATATCTGAAAATCTTAGCTATTATAGCGGCGTCAATGCACATGTCAATACGCTTGTCACACTGGGCTAAAAAGATGGTGCTTAAAACAGGCGCAATGCAAGAAGCAATGCAGACCCCCGCCTTTTGTATGAAAGGTTTGCCGTTGAAATCAATAAAAGTGGAAGAAAGATAAAATGATAGAAGTTCCATGAAGCCGCCAATAGATAAACCTGAAGAATTCTGGAATTGCAGAGGCCGTGATTGTTCAATGAGGTCTCGAACTGCCACTAATAAGTCAGGCTGAGGAATCGAATAAAAAAGATCTACTACGTCTATCGAAAAGGCAGCAAGTGCCTCCGAACGGCTGTTACACTGCTGGAAGTAGTCTATAACCTCGCCCGAATTTACCACCATGAAAGGGTCGTCTATCTTCAGTGAGCTGAGGTGCTTCTGCAGAAACCTAGAAATCGCATTCTGCCAAGTAGAACGCTCCGTCACAATTGCTCGAAACGGCACATCAGGTTTATGTGTCTTTGCTGTGAAGAATACCTACTGTGTACAGTCTTTGTTCCATATTACGTAATATTTTGTTTTTAATGTTTAGTAAAGCCTGTTCAGCTGGCTTATTCTTTTGGAATATTTATTGTGTCTCATAGATTATGTTATGTTTTGTTATGAAATCTTCCATTCTGACGTTTATAACACCCTCAAAAACTTTTGACAAAAGGGGGAGCATTGATATGGGACGGAAGTTGTTGACTGGGCAATCACTTCCACCTTTATGAATTGGACTCAATCTTGATATTTGAGTTGATCAGGAAATACCCCGTCTCCAGCATACTATTAACAATATGGGTAAGAACGACAGGGATTAGGTCGGAAATATATTTTATAGGAATTGTCTTAATACCATCAATGCCCGCCTCTGTTATGTTTAAGATTTTCTATCAGTCGCTCAACTTCAAGCGGTGTGGTTGGTGACATTGCCAATGAGTTAAGAATAGCAGGTTTCGGTAAGACAAGCTCTTGTACAGGTGGGTAAGCGGGAGTGTGTTTTCCGCTTTGTATGAAATGGTTGTTGAGGGTATCAGAAGTGTGCTGTCCCTAAGATTTCTGTTTGGCGAGGAAACATGAATAGTTTCAGTTCGAGGACTGCAGTGCCTAAGGTTTCAGACCTCTTGCAAATTTTCCTGGGGTTATTGTAAACACGGGTAAACAGCTTTTCCTAGTAATTTAACTTTGCTTGCTTAAGTTCTTTATTAGGTCGGGTGCGGTATTTTTTGAATTCTACAAGCTTACTGACATCACGAGTTTTTTTAAAGGAATGATATAATTTCTGCTTGTATTGAATCTGGCCTATAAGAGTACTGCGTCTATACATGGTTTCCTAATTTTGTTTTTGTAATGTATGTTCATAGCGCTCAACGAAAATGCCTTATTGCAGCGGTGTTTTAGTTTCTTGGCAAATAGAGTGTACGCAATGTCCGGGTTTGATTAATTGAAAAGAGATTCCCAATCTGTGTCTTCTATCAAACAGCGAAAATCCTTTAGTGCGTTGCAAGATATGGTACGATGTGATGGTGAATCTTTTTTCATTATGGCTTCGTGTACAATAGGTATAAAACAGAAAATGGGTAGATGATCACTTATGGCAAGTGATAATACGCCAGACGAAGCGTGCAACGGATCAACGCTTGTGATGCAGACGTCTAATAATGTAGCACTGTGCTTCGTAATGCGCGTGGCTAAGGAAACAAGATTAGAACATGCGTAGGAATTCACTATATCGCCAAGAGTTTTAGAATTCACATCGTCCGCTATTAGGTTTACATTATTTTCAGCCATAATAACAAACTTAGTCCCGGTGTTACCTAGGTGGTTTAACATATTGTTACATATATGCCCTGCGTCGCTGGATGTTGAAGAAGAGGATGATCAACAGTAGTGACGCGAAAGGACAAAGAAGCTGGAGCAACTGTAGCTGGTACCACGAGAAGGTTGGCGCCTACCCGAATATTCACTTAAGTTAGCCGTTGCGTTCTCGAGCTAACCTTCTTGCTACGTGTCAATATCATCGGCAAAAGAAAAGAAATTTGTTTTATTTCCGCGTGGTGGTCGCTATACCACTGCGACAATAACTGATTTCAGACGCACGGTTAGAAACTCAACGTGCTGGTCGATAGAAGAAAATTCAGGCGCTACTTCATGAGATGGATGCTTTCGGACGCTAATAGCGACTCCCCCATCACGCCCAGAATTTCGTTCAAGGCAATGACACACGTAGTTCTCAAGATGCGGTGGGTTATCATTTGCTGTCAACCAGGTTTCTGAAATAAGCACGACATGAAACGTAACTACAATGCTTTCGAATAAATCGAGCAGTTTTTTGTGTTTGTTTCTGATACTGCACATATTTAGATGGAATACTGAAAAACACTTTTAGAGAACACCTTCTGAAACCCCATTCCATTTATTTCCGATAAAGCCTCATGTTGATAGGTTTTCCAAACAGCAAAGCCCGTAAGTAGTAAAGTATCACGTCACTAAAGCATTCGTGCGCCACGATTGTGGTCCTCTGAATCATGGTTTGAGTGGACAAAATTAGCTGCGGCCGTGATTATACAGCCCAGTCCCAGCGGTAGGCTGATATGTTAGCATGCTTGCAGCCAGCGCGGTGAGCTCGCTGCGACTTGCACCGTCACGTGCGCGAAGCGGGCAAAGAAACCACCGCAGGCATATCGGCCTGCCGCTGCAACTTGGACGTGGAGCAAAGGCAGCAGCTGATTTCGTTCAGTGAAACCTAGGTTGAGAGAAGCACAATCGTGGTGCACTAATGCGCCAGTCACGTGATATATACTTTTTTTGTACTTCGCGAGCTTTCATTAGAGCTTAGAAGAACGTTACACGTGAGGCTTTCCTTATCGGAAATAAATAAAAAGGGGGTTTCACTAGGTGTTGTCTAACTTTGCAAATCCATTTATTGTCTAAAGGCAATGTTAAATAGAAAAGTGTCTTAATTACTATTTGGTTAATGGCAAGAAAAAACATCCATGTGGTGCGCCACATGGCTGGCAACTGTATACAAGTGGCTTTTCTTTTCCTAAATAAACGTTTCATGTTTTAACCCTTGGCTAAAGTTAGCTGGAACACCCTGTGTGCCATATTGCTCGTGTCATATAAACTCGTGCCATATTGCATCATACCAGTAATAACATATGGTCTCAAACATTGTGACTTACGAAAATAAGTGAACTTAAATTAAAGATGGGTCCGGGCACTATGGAATGAAAAAATGAAATCTAACATAGAAGACCGGAAGAGAGCAGAATGTAGGAGGGAAAATTGGGATGATGACATCCTAGTTGAAATCAGAGAGAAATGGCATTGCCCGAGAATATTATTTGAAGCTAAGATCCGACTGTCGCCTAAGGATTACTATCTGGCTTACAAGAGACGGAAAGCGTAGTAGGGGGCGTCAAAGAATCTGGTGAGGAATGAGATTTGGAAATTTGCGAGGATGATAGGTCACAGTTGTCCCACCTTCATCTAGTGAACATAATTAGGTAGGCGGAATGATAATGATGACAGATGGCAGGACGAAGAGAGAGGTGGCACAAACGCGCAATATCGCACCTCCTTGAATCAGAACAAATCATGTTTTGTCGCTCATTGGGTTCTCTTCATGACACTTCTTTGTATATGCCTGTTTATTTCATTCCAGATGGGCAGTCCATTTATTTTTATCTTCTAGGATAGACGGTGCGTTTAATTACATTGAGTTGGAAATTTAATTTGCATAACTTTTGTTCTCTCTTGATCTCGCCGACTTTTTGTGCGCTCGACGAATGCTTGTTTCCTCCTTGTGCAACAAATCGAAAGCAGCAAACACCGATTGCCTGTGGCAAAAAAAAAAGGAAAAAAAAAAACTTTGCCGCATCCACAGTTTTTGATCCTGGACCTCTAAGCGGCAATAATGTTGCCGCAAGGGTATGCATTAAACGTTTACACGTGGCACTTGTTTTACGAATGTGCCTATAAAAGTACTTATAATACGGCACTCATTTACAGTTGATTCAATAGTTTTGCCTGTAACCTCGAACCATTACAAGATTGAGCGCCCTAACTATACTGCAACTTCGGACTGTTAGTTCTACGGTGAAATTTAATTTTGAGGCAACTGTCGAATATTGTAAGCTACTCCTATGCACGCATTGAAGGGAATGGCCTAAGCACCTGATGCGAGGCAAGGGATTGTTTCTGCTCTCGCAGCGAAGAAAAACTGCGACAGAAAGCAAATGGGTTGCGTTTTTTAATATAATTTTGAAGCAAATGTGGAATATTCTGAAGCATTTTATGAGTTCATTGATACAAACATTATAAGTTACCGATGGTATAGCGAAAAACGGCTTCCGATATTGCGCTCAACAAGCAACTACTTTCCATAGATGGTGTCCGTTTTGAAGTAAAAGTGAGGCAAGCGTGAAAACGTCTAACATACTTTTGCGAACTTATAACTGGAAATTATCTAAGCTTCCGATATGTAGCGAGAACGTGCTTCTGATATTTGTAGTGCTCTCGTGAAAAAAACAAAAACAAATCCGAAACAAGCCTACCACTTAAAACCAATGGGGCGCGCTTGTGAAATTAATAGACAGATCCGGAAGGTTAACTATAGAGGTTTGTAAATATATTGACTGACGTTAGACAGTATATGAAAAAAAGAAATTGCGAAAACACTTTCCTAGAAAATCTCCAACATTAATGTGTCCGAAATGTAAAACGAAAAAAAAAAATGCGCAACGATTGAACTTGTTTGAAGAAAAAAAGAGAAAAGCATTGCCTCAAAATGACAGTTATAATAATTTAGTAAACTCTACAGCTTAGAGGTGCTAGTTAGCACGATTTCTTGCAAAAGTGCTCTAACGACCGTCTACTACGCGGGCGACAACAGCATGGAAGCGGCTTGCAGTAATGGCACTGTCTCCCTTCATTACCGATATCGGGCATTATTGAGGGCTGAAGACAAAACGATGGTGGAGTTTCTGGCACGTTAATGACTGCAGAGTGCGCTAACAGGATCGTTAAATCCTCGTTTATGTAGCTTGAGGGGGGCTGAACAATGTTAAAAAGGCGCCGGGCTTTGCATACCTTGCGAAGAGGACCTTGAATAGACTTTCCTTCTCAGTATCCTGGCCTTGACATGCATATTAATAAAGCGCTGTGGATGCCCGTAAATTTATTTCGATGACATTGCTTTTGGAACAAGTTATCCTATACATTTACTGGACTTTTCCTTCCGCAACAACATCTCTGATAAGCTTGCTGCAGTATTTTAGACAATATATAGGTTGTAAGAAAGAGAGCAATGATTTTACCACTCTTACATCCCCTGACGAAGTTATTTTCAGAGCACAACATAAATTGCGAATGTGTACTCTGCAGGAGGTGAAAGCGTGTGCGGCAGACAGACCTCTCACTTTTTATCCTAATAGATATGTTCTCGAACTTCAGGAAGTAAGAAATATTAAATACTTTGCATAAAGTTCGTATTGATTTTAGAATTGAGAAGCTCGCCTTTTTTTTTTTTTTTTTTTTTTTTAGTGAGCAATATTTTTCTTGAAACAAACTTTAAACCCTTCTACAACGTAGAGTTAAACAAGTGAGCTAGCTGTTACATGGGGTAAAGCTGCATGCGTGCATTTGACATCAACTCTGTTGTCCCATTTCGTATCTCGACTAGCGGTTCTATTGCGACCATGCGGAATTTTTCCGCAGCGTTCCTTACGGAATCACAATTTAATCAATAGGGTCGAATCATCAGAATACTTCCAAAGAAAACTGAAAGCTCTTTACAGAGGCACACAACGCGCTAAACTGAACGCACACAACTAAGTTATCTTTTTATTAGATGAAATGTAGTGTTTCATAAATCTATTCAGCCTGGTACAGCTTTTTAAACACATATTTCAGAACTGGAGCGAAAAAAACTGTGTCCTAAGAGTAAGGACGGTATACAAATAATCAATGTTTACCAAAATTAAGGAAGGTACAAGGGAACTTTTCTTTTACTGTTGTGTAGATAATTGATGGAATATTAATGTTGTATTCATAATATGAACAGCATATATTTGATTATAAATTAGAAGAAAGAGTAAACGCATATTGCCGAGGGATCTGAACCAACGAACTGTGCATATCGCGAGTATTGATCTATCAACTGAGCGACGGCGGCGGCTGTGCAGTCTTCTACTTTCGGGGTATCTATGTTATATACAAAACAACCTTGAGAATGTTCACTAGCGCCACCTTCCCGCTCAGCGGTGGACGCAGTTCGCCGTTTATTGCAAATGTCACGTGGAACATGGTCAAGTGGTAAGGCTGGGAGCTGTGTGACGGCCCTTTTATGTTGTACATAATTATGGCGCCAAGACTGCAAGCTTGGCGCCATAATTGTAGGCTTTTGTTTGATTTGTGAGGTTTTAGTTTATGTTTTCTTCTCTTCATTGGTAGTTTTACGAATGTGTAAGCGATAACTAACTTTCTTATGTTTATTGTAAAATTAACTGCTTCTGATGTCTCTAACTTTGACGACTGGGTGCCTGCAACCTATGAACTTTTTCCATTGGACCCTTTACAAGCCGCTGGCTATGGGTCCGAGCAGTGTCTGCCTGTTTTCCTGTAGCGCACCAAAAAACAATAATAATGAAAAAAAAAGACTGTTCATTAAAACTAGGGGCTCGTTGAAGCCGCGTAATATATTGCACAGCTGTTGCAAGAAGTGTTTCACCCGGCCTGGAATTGGGCCCTGTGCGTGAGGTGGTTTCGTTGCCGCACATATGGTCTTGATATGACAGGATATTCCTTCTATGCAAAGTCGATGAATTGGGGAGCTCCTGTCATGGGTTCACTTAAACATAAAAAATAAACTTATAAACAGCCTCATACTCAATGTTAACCTAATGGAAACGAGTCATGTGGAAACTTTATTAACGCTCATTCAGGGCGTAAGCTCTACATCTCGCGGTGCAACTTCGGGTTTTGTCTCGCTGTGTCCTAATAACCACGAGCTAGGTTCGAATGAGCGTGAGTGAGGGAAGATGATGCGCTTTTCTTTTCCCCCAAATCCAACTTAAACAAAAAATTTGTTAAATACCCGCGGCACAGAACAGCGATGGTAAATGTGCTATTACATCTACTTTTAAGGCGAAGATTGAGCGTCGCCTTTATTCGATCCATCATACCGTGTACAACCTTGCTTAATCGTGCAAAAACACGCTAAACAGTCCTTTCGCTCGTATAACTATGTTCAATCAATGCTTAAATAACTCCATTGTTTTCGACTCATGCATTGATGGCATCCTCCATATGTTACTTTTCTTTAGGACTTTGGGCATCTTTAGATCGGTCGCATCGAATTAACTGTGGTAGTGGGCGCTCACGTAATGTCCGATCTAAGGAAAGAGAAAAGGACCACGTGGTGTTATTACAGGATACATTGTTGGACGAGTTAGTTCATGATGATGGCACTCGAAGGCGCGTACATTACCATGACTTGCCCCTGCCTCCCTTCTGCTTGTGATCATTGCCAATATTAACCTCCCTGGAAACGTTCCGACCAATACTCTGTTCTCATCCTTTACACGTTCGATTATAGCTCGACCACA
The DNA here is from genome assembly GCF_055883805.1 of Amblyomma maculatum. Classification (NCBI taxonomy): domain Eukaryota; kingdom Metazoa; phylum Arthropoda; class Arachnida; order Ixodida; family Ixodidae; genus Amblyomma; species Amblyomma maculatum. The sequence continues at coordinate 164,784,506 of NC_139349.1, read as the reverse complement.
CTTGCTCATGCTAGAATATCCGGCGATAAGCACCCGAGCACTCTATAGTTGCCTCCCAATTGCTGGTTCCTGATTCAGTGCTTTTTTTTTTCAGGGAAATTTTGTTCCTTACATTTTCCTCCTTTCCGAAATTCTTAGCTGTCACTTTTCATTAGGTTTTCTAGTCCTGCCCCGTCCAACCTACTTTGCCTTAGCAGCCCTTGCCAGAGCCGCCGACTGTGGAAAGACTGCCATTGTAGTCTTCAACGGCAGAGTCGGCCATTTTTCTCTCAATTTACGGGAGCTGTCCCTGTAATTTCCTTTTTTCTGCATGGTCATTTTTCTCTCAGTTTGGGGAAGCTGTCCCTGTAATTTCCTTTTTTCTGCTCTTGCTACCTCGAGCTCTTTTTCCAACGCTTCAACACGCGACACTAGATTGACGTTTTCTTATAAAAATCAGTGTGCTCGCACATTAGGCAGGCAACACCGACACAGAAAACCCGTGCCTTCCGCCTCCTCTATGGATTCGAATCGCGTTTTCTTCATATTTACCAGCCCTTCACTAATCTTTTTTTAACTTCCTTTAGGTTGCGTATCTTAGGCATACTTGCACACGAATATATCTGCCACGAAATGCTCAGAAACTATACAGATTCAAAGAAAATAAAATGGCTAGCAAACACGCGTTCAAATAAGTTCTACAAATGTCGACGTCCTAGAAAAAGGTTAGCTTTCTAGAAAGGCAGCACGCTAATCAAAATAGCTAACTCACAGATGGACACCGAAAACCCTAGCTGCCGGCACACAAACCAGGCTGCTAGGACACATCCTCACGCCTAAATAAACATGCTGATATTGCCCATATTCGGCCCACAATTGAAGATACTTCTGCCATATGGTATCCTGAACAAGAATATCTTATAAGCAACATGGAATTTTTGCAAAATAGGGCTTTTCACTTGATATTTTCTGGTTATGCATGCTTTGACAATGTCGCATCATTAAAACAATGTGCCAAGTTGGAACTACTATCATATCGACACCGCTTTGTTCGCCTAACCATATTTCATAAACTGTATCATCATTCCACTCTCCATGATCACTTCATTTTTTCGCCCCTATACAATGACAGAGTTAAGAGCATAACGTACCGCTCTTTTTTTTTACGCAAGTCGTAATTTCCGCCCGCAATAATACAGGAGAATAATCTGGCATCGCACATCGGCACAGCAGAAAATCGTTCTAAAATATTTTTCAGCAAAATGCTGTATAATAGCTGATTTAACATTAGATATCAGGAGTTTTGTGCTTTTTTGCAGTTCTTTTTTGGTTACCAAGTGGTTTGTGCAAATTTCTGTAGTCAAAGGTTTATTGGTGTATTGCTGTTGTACATATTTGATGCACTACTAACATCTGCGCCTTTAGCGATTGCAATTATTTGCACCAACCTCCAACCATCCGGTAGTTTTGACAATAAAAGTGATTCGCGGAATATTAGGCAAAGGCATCTGCTTCACCATCCCGGGCAACCTTTTAAAAATGCGTTTGCTATGTGATCTGTCACGAAATAAACCCAGCGCGAAGAAAGAGGACACAGAAAGAATGTGTTCTTGTTTTTTTTTACGTTGCGTACCTGGTCCTGATTTTGGGGGCAGATGCAGTTTCTTTCACACGTGCGTTGTCGCCTATCTGATATTTTATGTGCATTGATAATGTATCCCCATCAGGAAGGTGTAGTGTTGTATCTGAGAAAAGTATTCACTTTGCAGAAGGTGATTGTACCCACGTGGTCCACTGTGGCAGATATAAAACGTGCTTCGGCTTACATGCAATAAAGTTGGTAGTAGCGCCAGTCGCGTCTTGTATGTGTCTTCTTGTGTCCTGTTTCTTTGCGCTGTGTTTATTTCGTGATAGTTATGAACAAACTAGCCCAGACAAAGATTCATGTTATCTGGCCCGTTGGCTTTCTTCGCATCGATGTTAAAGAAAATATTGTAAATTCCGCTGTCACTTATGTTTATTTATGCGATATTTAAAGTTCAGGTTGTTGCCATTCGAGGAATAACGCCGTTATCGGTCGTAAATACAGACTGAAAAAGTAAATATAATTAGCTTTTGCACTCCTTTTCTCTTTTTTACTCCTGTCTGTTGAGTTCTGAGCTGTTCCTGTGGCGGAAAATTTAGAATATTTGGGGACTGTTGGCAGCAAAGTTAAGAAGGCTAACATTAAAGTAGTATTCTTTAATTTCTTCATTATATTTACACGTTACCAAATTGGTATGAACTTTCTCGGCCCTTTTCCTCTATCGCCAGATAATCGGGAGCCACAATAATCCATTTATTGCCAGCAGACGATAGAGGAAAAGGGCCGAGAAAGTCCATACCAATTTGGTCGAATGGTAATAGCGGTGGGGGAATAGGCTGCAGGAAACCGCTGGCCTCAATGGCGGTGTCTTGCATCGCTGGCACTCGCGGCAGCCTCTAACATATCGATCAACGGTGGCGGCAAGTTTGGGCCAGTAGTACGCCTGGCGCATTCTGGTAAGAGTGCATGCAATGCCCAAGTGTCCAGTGGTGGGCTCATCATGTCAAGCATGAAGGATTTCGTCGCGGAGATCTGCAGGGATGACTAGAACATAAGCTCGGTCACTGTTACCTGCGCTTTCCTTGCAGAGGATTCCTTCTCGCGTACAGAAGGATGACAAGTTCTTTGCAAACAGTCGAGATACTGTAGAATCAAAACCATTTAGATGATCGATCACAATTTTGAGGTCTGGATCAGCCCGTGGACGGGCCTTTAAATCAGAAAAACTGATAATGCCAAGAAAATGGGCGTCTTCGTCTGTACTGCCATGGGACTACTCCACAGTTGATCGAGACAATGTGTAAGCATCTTCACGTTTACGTCCAGATTTATAGACGATAGAGTCATCAAGCTCCGGCATACGAAGACTCAACCGTGCGAGACGTCCTGATGGGTCTCGGAGACTAGCCAGCCAACACAAAGCATGATGGTCTCTCACAACGTTAAATTTACGGCCGTAGAGGTAAGGTTGAAATTTCATTGTGACCCAAATGACGGCGAGACACTCCTTTTCAGAAGTTGAATAGTTTGATTCTGCCCGACTAAGGGTGCGGCTGGCATAAGCGATCACTTTTCCTCGCCTTACTGGTGCTGGACCAGAACAGCATCCAGACCAATGTTGCTGGCGTCGGTGTGAATTTCGGTGGCGGCGTCGTCATCGAAGTGTGCAAGAACGGGAGGGTGGTGCAGCCGTTGGCGCAGCTCGGTGAATGCCTCTTGCTGCTCGGAAGACCGGAAATACGGGACGTCATCACATGTCAGGCGCGTCAAGGCAGCACCACCTAGACTACTACAAGCCCCGTGCAAACTTATATGACGTCATCGTAGTGAGATCATGCGAAAGTCGGCTTCACCCTACGCGGTTGCGTTTTTTTTTTTTTATTCAACGCTGCTCTGGAGCTACTTCTTGAAGCTTTTAGTGCTAGCGATGAAGAGGGTTATACTTGTGTTACCTGTGTTATCTAATATTGCCAGTCTCTTGAAGTATATGAGAAGTTCGACACAATCCACCTAGCATTTGTTTCAATGGCAGAAATGAAGTTGCGAGGAAATTTACACCTTCATTCATAGTTACGTGAATAAACATTAAAACAGGCACAAAATTAATCTGAGAGCACATTTATTGTTATATGGATAGATAAATATGAGGACGGTGAGCAGAGCTACTGTTAAGAACTGTGACCTTGACAACACTCTGTGTAGCTTGTGAATACGAGGTCGCTTTCACGGAAGTGCTGGTCACAAAGCTGTAACGTAAATATAAAAAAAAAATCTGCTTAAGCTGGGAGCAGCGATTGCCATGAGTATATTAACGCAGCGAGCAGCTAACTTGGCTTTAAACCACTGATTTACTACTGCAACTACGATCACGTGGCCAGTAGCGAAATAAAACTGTATCCATAAAAAAATAATTTAGGTTCCAAAACAATTTTGTTCCACACTCAAAAAAGGGCGCATGCTAATCGATTTTTAGTAGCTGTGCAGTCAAAATTGTGTGCTCGATATGGCCACGCCTGTGCTTTAATACACTGTGCTAAATCAAATAGTGGTGAATAGTAGCCCGAGTATTAGGAAGCAAACAAGAACGCTTTCTTACCCCAGTGCAGTTCATCGGTAATAAGTTTTTCCACGTCACAGCCTTTGTCCACGCTGCATTTTTAGCCGAGTTTGACGGAAACTTGCACACTTGCGCTTTAGATTCATTGGCATAGTTACAGCGACAGTTTAGCTCACAACGACACCCAGGCATTGTAGATACTTTGTTAGCAAACGCCTATGCAGCACGGATTAGGAACACAGCTAACACAGGCTGAAAACACGCACAAGTTGTTCCAGAGCGCTTTGCTTACGTACGCTTGCGCTAGGTGCCGCCGATCTATCCCCGGATCTCACTGTCGTGACGTAGGACTAGTGGAAAGGGACACCTGCGCTGTCCTTCTCTTAGTCTAGGTGGTGTTAGTCAAGGGTTCTGCAATCTTGGCAAAATCAGCGATGAAACGGCGATAGTACGCGCACAGGCCCAAGAAACGTCGGACTGCTTTCTTCATGGTAGCAATGGGGAAGTTGGCTACAGCGGCTGTTTTGTCAGGATCACACCGGACACCGTCAGCGCTAACCACATGACCGAGAAAGTTCAGCTGCTGATATCCAAAGTGACATTTTTTTCGGTTTGAGTGTCAAATCGGCCGAGCGAAGAGCGTTCAATACCGTTCGCAGTCGTTTAAGATGTTGGTCAAACGTTTCAGAAAACACGATGACGCCGTCCAAATAAACCAAACAGATTTGCCATTTAACACCAGCAAGTACGGTGTCCATCATTCTCTGGAACGTCGCTGGCGCTGAACACAGACCGAAAGGCAATACTTTAAATTCATATAAGTCATCGGGTGTGACAAAGGCAGTATTTTCCCGATCGCGCTCATACACGTCTCTCTGTCAATACCCACTTTTTAAATCGATGGAGGAAAAGAACTTGGCGTTGCGAAGTCGGTCGAGTGAATCGTCGATACGGGGAAATGGATATACATCTTTTTTGCGGTGTCATTCAGTTTCCTGTAATCAACACTAAAACGCAGCGCACCATCATTTTCCTTAACCAACACGACTGGCGACGACCACGGACGGCTGAATAACATCGACATTAAGCATTTCCTGGACTTGTGTCCGAATGGCCGCGCGTTCCTTGGCCGAAATACGGTACGGTTGCTGTCGAATAGGTCGGGCATCGTCAGATGCCCGACCTATTCGACAGATGCAATGCTTGGTGATAAAAGTTTGCCGGACTTTCGATGATGATGCAAAGCACTGGGCGTACTCCAGCCATAAGGCACGCAAGTCGCGTTGTTGACAGGCAGAAAGGTCACTGCTAATATTGATATGGTCTAGAACACCAGGAGTATAAATAATGTCAGACGCAAATCATTCGGAAACCTCGTTTAACTGTTCGGCGAAAGCGATGGCAGTAGAGCGATCGAGGTGGCGAGATTCCTTCGTGAAGTTCGTGACAAGAAGCTCAGAGTGACGATCGCTGAGAATAATTAAGCTTCGAGCTGCACAGATGCCATGAGAAAATAAAACCGAACGGTTCCCTCCAGCAGTTATCGGCCCGTCAAGTAGCCCGTCGCACGCAGCACTCACAAACACGCTGGAGCGGGGAGGCACTGAAACACACTCGGCTGAAACTCGTAGGGCGCATGTACGTGGCCGTCGGTGGGGCTGGCAGCCGCTTTCTCTGTTGAGAACGAGACCGTTCACTGTCGGAGATGATGGCGCCATATTCCCGCAGGAAATACACACTGAGAATCAAACCACGAGAACATTCCCGGAGAAAGACGCAGCTGACAACAAACGTTGACGTACGAATCTGGATTCTATCCGTGCACTGTCCAATAGGAGTATTTACATACTCCCCCCCCCCCCACCCCCCAGACGTGCATATCTGCGTGCTACACCATGGTGTCATAACCTTCCTAAGATGTGCTGCCAGTTTCTCACTCAAAATAGAGAAGTCTGCTCCGGTATCCACTAAAGCGCTGACGTAATAACGATCGATGCACACAAGGATGCCCAGCGATAGCCGGTCTCGTCAACCAAATGCTGTCGTTTCTGCTCCAAAATCTATATCTGTTCTTATTGGGGGACTACTTTTTTCCGAAATTTAGCAGCCTCGCCCACAGAGGTCGCTCTACTCAGTTTTCCCGGCGTGGGCTTGGCGAGCGACCAGGCGGTACTCGCGGGAAGTCGCCTGTTGGTGAAGGTGATGTCCGACGTGGGGATGGAGACCGGATTGTCGGCGTGCCATCGGGAGACTCTCTTGTGCGAGGTTGTCTCCAATGTCACGAGATCGTTGACCGAAGGTGCGTCCAGGTGCGTTGGTGTAAAAACCCTGCAGTCCGAGTTCCCGATAAGGGCACCACCGGAAATTGTGACCAGGGTCCCCACAGTGATAGCAAAGGCGGCGGCTGTCAGGGGCCCGCCAGACGTCCGTTTGTCGTATGTGTGATCGGTGTAGCCCATATACCGCGTGGATTGCTGTGCAGGAATGTATTACTTTGGCTGCTGGAAGGGCATGCACTGGGTTGGTGGTAATGTAGACAATAGAGCTTGGGCTGGAACTGGGCGTGGGAGAAAATCGGCGTAAGTCGGACGAGGATAATCAGGATCAGGGGTACCTTGAGCTTCAGCAACATGCAGAGATGGCTGCGTGACTTGTTGAATCTCTTCGCGGAATATATGTGCGAGAGAATCACCCCTGAGTTGGAACGTGCCATAAACCTTCTGCAGTTCCTCGCGTACAATTGCACGAATAAGTTCTCGGAGGTTGTCGGTATTGCTTACAACAGCTCTAAGGGGCTCGGCAGCAGTCGTAGCGAGGATTGGGCTGTTGTAGACAGCCGAGCTCTGGTGTAGCATCCTTTCCATTATGACCGCCTCTGTTAAAAATGAGGTAACTGTAGTTGGTTAGCTACGCACAAGACCAGCAAAAAGCTGTTCTTTAACCCCACGCATCAGGTGGCGCAGCTTTCTGTCTTCAGACATGTTGGGATCCGCACGTCGAAATTGTTTCGTCATGTCTTGAACATAAATCATGACGGACTCGTTTGGCATCTGTATCCGAGATTGTAGAGCACGTTCTGCTCGTTCGCGCCAATCCAGGCTGACATACGCCTCTATGATAAGACGGCGGAACTGAGGCCACGATGTTAACGTGCCTTCTCGGTTCTCATACCAAGTTAAAGCATGGTCTTCCAGGCAGAAAATAGCGTTCCGTAGCTTTAAGCTGTCGTTCCACTGATTAAAAGATGCGCCGCGTTCGAAATGACTTAGCCAGTCCTCAATATCTTCATGCGCAGTGCCATGGAACGATTTCGGCGCTCGGCGGTTTAGAAGGTAAAAAGGAGTACCTTGCATGAACGACGTAGTGCTTTGCGTGGCTGGCCGGAGGCTCGTTGTTGAAGTGGACTCTAAGGGCCCGTGTTCGGGAGGAAGGCCCAGGTTCCTCCGGCTGACACGACGTACTGGCGTGTCCACAGGCAAATGCTCGGTATCGTTGGTTCGCGGAGGGGTGTGCGACATTGAGAGGTAAATTACACAGCTGACTCCACCAAAACTGCGACGAAGACAGGAATTTATGGGAAACGGTAGCGGGGCAGAGACACACAGTCAAAACAGGGGTTCACGGGAAACGGTAACACAGAGACACAGAGTCAAGAGTCCACAGTCCTAGCTAGAAGAAGCGCACGAGAGTCTACAACTTCTTCGTCTTACAAGTGCTACCTCAAAACCCCAGGTGGCAATACTGTTGAAGGATTCCCGGATCAGGACGAATTTTTCTTTAACTACGAAGTTTCTGAGAAAGCTGTATAGCTTTTTTGTAGCCATATGGCTGCGCTTGAGTGGATGTCAATGAGTAATTTTTCCCTTATTAGAAACCTACTTCATCTTGGGGGATTCCCCTAAATATCTGACCAAAGTTTTCAATATAACAGGCTAAGATCACTCTTCTGCCAGGGTTAGTACATATGGCCTGAAGGGAGCTTCGTAACTTTGTCACTTTGCGTTTTGCATTAATTACTTCTCGCTTGATCCATGAGTTCTTAGTTTTAGGTCGCTTGTTTTTGAAGGGGCATATCTGCGTATACAGCCGAAAATAATTTTCTTGAACTGAAGCCAGAGAGAGTACACGTCCGTGTCTGCTTCAGATGCTGCTGCGGAAAAAAATGAAACTTGCGTGCAAAGGGGGTTAATTTAAGCGTCATCGGCGCTACCAAAATTTTTTATAGTCTATTGGCAAGAACTGGTTGTTATAGCAATATCGAAAGGTAGCACGCAGAGTGGTATACCGTGATCATAAATCGAGGTTAGTTGATGTAGAGGGAAACCGTCGCTTACAAGAATTAGCTCGAGAATGCGTTTTGCTGTGCCTAGTATGTGAGCTGGACAGAAGGCTGTCTGGTTTAGGCTAAAATGTGACATTAAATGTACGAGTGCATCTGAGGCTGGAGCAGTATGCTGCATCCCAAGAAGCACAAACATTGGGTCCAGTGTTGATACTACATCGGTAACGACTGGTTTTGCATTGGGCCGGACATTGCCAACACCGTACCAACACTGGGCTCATGATTTGTGCCGCCTGGGATGATACTCAGCCATTGTCCGGAATTTTGAAATCACCCATAATGATTACTTTGAGGTTAAACATGAACTCACATAATCATGGACAGCACTCAAGCACTCATTCCGCAGAGGGGCTGCGATAAACACTTCCTACGCCATCACACTGGATCGTGCAAAACACTGCCCCTGCGCCCAGCACGTCCAGCAGAGGCACAAAAGGAAAGTGGCTCTTGATCAACAACAAAACGTCTATCACCCCCCTCCCCCCCTGAGACAGCCTATCTTTACCAATCACTGAGTAATTCCGCTGGAAGATTTCATGGCTATCACGTTTAAAACCACGTTTCCGTAACGGGCGCAATATCTGTGTCGTGGTAAATCAGAACGATTTCAAGTGGGTTAATTTTATTCAGTACTCTTGCGGTATTTATGTTGAATAATGTTATTTTACAGCGCAGCTCTTTGGCACCCGTTCCTGCTTTTCGCGGCGTAGCCATCGGCGTTGGCCCTCGTAACCAGCTCAATAAAAAAATAAATAAATGAATAAATAAATAAATAGATCTTGTCTCCACCGGATCACAAGCAGAGCGCTTTACCAACTGCGCCACGCCCAGGATATTTTTAAAACATGGCATTTATCACACTGAAACAATGTCCTATGTACATGGACTATGTACAAATGATTTAGAAAAGAGTATCAAATGAATACGATACGCAGTAAGATACACTTTGTCAAAACTCTAAACAAGAGGCAATGTAGAGAACATCACTAATAGGGAGGGCCACTCTGGCTCAGAGTCAGCCTGTGCAGAAGTAGTCTGTTGCAGTAATAACAGATTCACAATTTCTGTCCATTATGCGCGTTTTCCAGAGGCTGTGCAACTCAATTGGAAAGAACATGTCTAAAGGCTTATGAATAAAGTGACAATGCGGTGAGATATCACAGAGATTGCGGTGTTAAAACAAGTCCTTTATTTAATGTCCATTGCAAAATATCCTGAAACAATATTTCATCTTTACAATCGATGAAACAGTGCTCAATTGTTTCCGGAGAGTCACAAAGGCGGCAATTTACTGTAGATACGAAAATGACCTTTATCCTTAACCACGTTTTAACAGGCACGGTTTCAGTGTGTAACGTATAAAAGAAAGCTTTCGTACATAGCGAGAGCGGCATTTTCCGTACTCTTTTCAGTATATCATGTCCCGGTAAACCAAAATACACAAAACGGTACATGGGTGGAGGAAAGAGCATAGAAATTAAATATTTGTACGAACGCTTCCGCTATACAGAAAACAGGAACTCTGTGGAGAAACGAACAAGTAGAAACCGAAGAGATAAATGCACCTCATGCATTACACCTCATAAGCACGGACGGTCAGAAACATTAGAAGGCACTATAAGATTTGGTAAAACATGAAGTAGATCGACTTGCAAAAACGCAAGTGCTATTGGATGGGAAGCGTCACGGAAAACAATGAAACGCGGAACTATCGGCCGGACGTACAGGTGGATTAGACCAAGGCCGCGGGCGCTTACACCCTGAAAAAGTCATCACGCCTCATTGATTCAAAATATGAATTTCACAAAAATGTAGCAAACTCTTTATGGAAACATTGAATCTAAAGTCTCGCGCAGTGATTAATTTGCAGTACATAATAAATTTTAGCGGCTAGAAACAGACTACAGGCAGTCATCCTGCCAAAAATAGAGAGATCATGACGGATAAAAGTCTGAGCGTAGCGCTGAACAGTCGGCACACGGTCTTTACTCTAAGGGGCACTATACTTATAGACACTCAAATGTACTTGGATGGCCTTGATGTCCATGCCTCATCAGCATATTCAGAAGCCATGACCGGCATCATGACATGAACGTCATAATTCTCCTTGTCTTCTTGTCTAGCGATGACAATAACGCTCCAGTTAGTGATAATGACAAATATTACATTAGCAGTGATAATGATGGCGCATTAGTTGATAATAATAATGATAGCAAACGTGATTAACCGCGTACGCCAGCAACACTTAGGCTTTCACATTTATGTAGTGTAGATTCCACACTGCTCTCAGAATTTAAGAGCGCAGCTCTTTGGCGCCTGTTCTGGCGTGTTTCAGTAACTAGTAATTAGTAACTAGTAATTAGTAACGTAATCGTTGGTGTCGCCGTTGTCCCTCATAACCGCTGGTGGCTCGCCTGCCACCAGCGGCTGTACCTGTTGCAGGCCGTCATTGCACTCGGTGGCGGGCAAAAGACGTCAGAGCGCTCATGCACTACGTACGCACTAAAATAAAACACGACAGCAGGGTTGAGTTACATGAAGCAACAGCAACGCTGGTGTTTGACTATACAAAAGGGCTAACTCGACCACAACAAATATTTGTCAACAAAGTAATAACAAAACGCAGCCTAACACCACACATGCTTGACAAGTGGTTTCATACAGCCACTGTCAAGAACAGTGTACAGCAAACCTAAAACATCTAATATGGCAATGCGAATCGTTTTTACGAGGAACAAACAAAATTACGCACATTTCACACGACGAAATGTAACCCTAGCACATCTGATACTATCAAGCACCGCAATACAACATGCCACTGCCACCTATGGCAGTCAGAGCGGCCTGCTTCGAGTAGTGTTAGAGAGGTCGACTTGCAGCCCGCAGATCGGCAGCATGGCAAGAAAAAAAAAACAGCTTGAAGAGCCGTGGAGAATCGAGAAGCTACACTTCCATCCCTCCTAACTCCCCAACTACCGAAACAATGACCGAGAGCCATGCTTTCAATCAAATAAAGGCTTCATTCATTCATTCATTCATTCATTCATTCACTCCTTTTTCCTGCAGTCGCAACAACAACAACAAGAATGATATCATACGGTAGAGCGTCAAGGAAAGGTGTGCATGACTTTGTCGGCACTGTGAAAGACGAACTACAGATGAGATATCAGAAGAGTGACAGCATAGGATAGAGCGTCAAAGAAAGGTGTGCAAGTGACAAAATGGTTGGTGTGGTTTATTTGGCAGTTAATTAGAGCCAATAGCAATAATAATTGGTTCAGAAAAAGGAAAGGAGCAATGCCTGTCACACCTGTTCTGTAGGCACCTTAACTGCGCCATAAAGGAAGGGAGGAAGATGGGAGTGAAAGCAGACGAGTGAAAACGTGGTGCCGCATTGGAGGGCTTCATAGTAATTTCAGATCCCTGGAGATCTTTAACGTGCACTGACATTGCACAATACGCGTTGCGGGACCAATTGGCTATAAGCTCCACATACACCCCTCTGAGGACGTGTGCGGCACATCGCATTTATCGGCTGATATTACTAGTAGACTAGTAGTAAGCCAATGGCCAAAAACGTGTTACCAGGCGGACATGACGCCCACAGGAAGACAAGGGCACAGACGTTTGAGAAACAGTGCGAGAACAAACCACAGGTAGTGTACGGTGATGCAGCTTAGCACATAAAAAACGGAGAATACGTGGCATGTATGGCCACTTCAAAGGCAGCCTTAATTAACGCCATTACGTTTCAGAGGTTATGGCATTATGCTGAAATAGACGCAGAGGAAGAAGCTATCGAACTGGCCATCGCGGATCCTCGTACCAGAACAATTCTCAGCGACGTTTGTCGCGAGCTAAGTTGCACGCACACCGCCCCTCACCTTGATCTGGACCGAGCTCAAGCCACGACACTCAGACGCCTACAAAGAAAGGCCATGCTTAGCCCCTACCGATTATGTTTAATTACAAACGGTGAATACAACCTTGCATGCCGACACTGCGGTGGCAGACCGCACACCACCCAAGACGGCATACATGGGAATTCGCTCGCAGTCCCTCCGCAAAGACACTTGGCAGCTCCCTCGGTGGAGGAATGGGGCAAGCTGTCGACCAGCTCAAGAAAAATAACGCAACTGGTCCTCATCACGCGAGCTCAAGAGATCGCCCCCGGCTGGAGGCCACCATGAACTTGCCACTGTCCGAACTAACTCCTTGCATTTTGTGGCAATAAATGTTGCTACCACCACCACCACCACCCCAACACACGGACGCCTCTTTATTTCGCCTCCATCAAAACGTAATGAGAACCAGTTATGGGGTTTACGGGAAAGAATAGGCCCAGTCTCTGTCACTTGCGGAAAAGGAACCAGTTGGTAGGAAATATACGTGAAAAATAAAAAGTCTGTAATTGTACATACATGTCGTGCTCGAATTCTTTGTCTGAATCAATCGAAAAGCTGAAACAGCTGATGAACTGCGCTCGAATTTCGCGTTAGGAAGTAACATAATCGTCGGCAAATGTTTTTTTACTTTTCTCTTCGGCGTCATTCGCGGGGTGATATGCGTTTAGTATTGGCTTTACGGGGAAGTTTTATCGTTTTATAGCGCAGCACTTTGGCGGTTATTCCTGCGTTTCGCGGCGTCGCCGTCGGCTTTTTCCCTCATAACCAGGTTTTGCACTACGCATGCACGCGCCGCCGTGCAGGGCTGACCCAATACTGCCTAAAAACTTCCGACCTGCGCGCTCGCTGTTGTCATGTGAGCAACGTCATTACCGGTAAGCACGTCATTCACGGCCGGCGATGGCGGACTGCTGACGGTGGGCTGCGGCATTTTGTGTCCCTTCTCTACTTGGTGTACGTTTCTGTGACTTAGCAGCGTGTATGGTGTGAATAACCGTTCGTTGTCACGGTCGGCATACCTTACAAGAGTTGTGTGTCGAACTGCCGAGGTAACTACGATGAAGCGACGAAAGTTCAAATCTTCTCGTTCCTGAGAGACGATGTCCAACGGCGCAAGCGGCTGCGAGCCATACCACGAAAAATTTCAAGATAACAGCTTCTTAAAAGGCGAGGATTACTTTCATTTCGTGTCGTCCCCCTTGCCAAGAACTTTGTCCAAATTTTCCTGTTGTATGAGCACGTTGATCCTAGAGCCTATTTTCACGAAAAGTAAAAGCTGTTGTGTCGCATAGAGGGAGTCATAGAATGCTTTCAATGGCTGAATGACTAGATTGTTCGCGCTCAATTTCACACGGAGGTAGTCTATGAAAGTCAGTTTCGTTGCTACGCTTGTGCCGTATATTTCCCTAATTCGGTTCTGTAGCTAGGAAGAAATAGCGTTGCCGGTTGAGCTGCTGCGAGTGCGTTTTCTTCGTCTTACACCGCTGCGGACGGCGTATATTCCCAATTTTTTCAGCGTTATCGACGTATTTTCTCAAACTGTAGTATTAAAGAAGACTCGCCACAGAACGCTATGTTCTAAGCGACGATCCGTGCGAATGCGACCGAGGTAGTGCACGTGTCAACGGTTTGTATTATCGGCAGTATAATTAAATTAACCACGAAATATATTTAAACATTTCTCAAAAGAAGGTATACAATAATGATTTATTAAGTGTGCAGATGCTGGGCACGGTACTTCATGCCTCTCGCGCTCGTAATGTTCGAACTTTAAGGTTTGAGTAGCTTTTATTGTTCTGTAAGAGTACGTTCAGTCTGAGGTCGGTGTTCTGGTCGAACGTTTAACTAGCGCGTCAGTCTCTTGCATCTTCTTCTTTGTCTGCCGTCTTCTTCGTAGCACGCGCCTTTTCGACATACGCTTGTCGTCTTCGGCACCATCGACAGTCATCGAGCGTTGGTGTGACACTACAATTATCCCCGGGAGAAAAAGGAGGCATCCTGCCGACTCATGGCATCGACACAACAGGCGGGTCATAATAAGGCTTGAGGCGGTCAACGTGCACTGTTTCACGCCCGCGGCGACGCATATCCGATGTCGGTGCAAGTGGTTTTATAACATAGTTCACCGGAGAGGTCTGGCAAATAACCCAATATGGGCCATGATATTTGGAAGCAAGTTTGGTAGAGAGGCCGGAGGGTGTGGCAGGAACCCAAAGCCACACGAGGTAGTCTGTGCTGTATGAAGGAGCTGGACAAGACGGTGCGCGAAGGAACTGCTGGTGACCTTAGTTATGGGTTGTAAATGATCGGGCCAACTGGAGACATTCTTCTGCATATGCTGCCGCTTGAGAGACGGCGGCCGATTTTTAGGTGTGAGGGCGATAAGGGAGTACCGTGTCCATAGTTTAGCTGGGTTCACGGCCGTATAGAAGGAAAAAGGAGGAGAAGCCGGTCGTGCTTTGTATGGCAGTATTATAAGCGTACGTGAAAAAACGGAGAATCCGGTCCTAGTTTGAGTGGTCGGACGCGATATACATGGCCAGCATGTAACTCAAGGTGCAGTTAAAACGTTCCGTCATGCCATTTGTCTGCGGATGGTAGGCCGAGGTAGAACGGTGGACAATGCGGCACTGCTGAAGAAGGGCATCAGCGGTCTCAGAAAGAAAAACATGGCCACGGTCACTGAGCAATTCTTTAGGTGAACCGTGACGCAGAACGAGATGGTGCAGGACGAAAGCCGCAACGTCCGGGGCTGACGCAGTAAGTGAAGATGATGTTTCTGCGTAGCGGGTAAGGTGGTCAACAGCCACGATAACCCTATCAATACCCACATGGTCGAATGGCCAGCTGGGGCAGGGCAAGGGCTGCATCGGAACGGTGGAGTGGTGTGGAGGGTTTTTGCGGCGTTGGCATTCCTGGCATGCGCGGACGTAATGACGCATGAAGCGGTACATGCCCTGTCAGTAATAGCGGAGGCGAAGACGAGTGTAAGTTTTCAACACTCCGGCGTGGGCACACTGAGGATCGGCGTGAAAAGCGGCACATATTTCCGAACGAAGGTTCCGAGGAATGACAACGAGCCACTTGCGTCCGTCGGAAAGGCAATTTCGGCGGCAAAGCATGCCATCGCGGATGGCAAAATGACGAGCTTGGCGGCAAAGCGTTCGAGAAGCTGGGCGCAGAGAAGGTGTAGATAGAAGCGTGAGAAGAGAAGCGATCCAAGGGTGTTGCCTTTGTTCATTGGGCATGTGGCAATTTCTAGGGAAGATGAGTCACCTATGAAGATGAGTGATAGCTGTCGAGTCAGAGACACATTGAAGAGGTGACCTAGACAGGGTGTCGGTATCAGATTGCTTACGGCCAGACTGGTAGGTGACCTGAATGTCGTACTCTTGTAAGCGGAGGGCCCAACGAGCAAGACGGCCGGATGGGTCTTTAAGGGTGGACAACCAGCAAAGTGCGTGATGGTCCATAACAACAGAAAAGGAACGACCGTAGAGATATGGGCAGAACTTTCCAATGGCCCAAATGATGGCCAAGCACTCCTTTTCGGTTACAGAATAATTTTTTTCGGCCTTTCTTAAGGTGCGGCTGGCTTAAGCAACAACGTACTCTGGGTAGCCGGGCTTCGAGGCGTTGTTCGGCGCGGAGTTTGCGCACGGCGGGGCGCCCGAACACCTCGGAAAAGATCGTTTTAAAGGCCGGCCAGGTGGGCAGGTCGGGTTCGTGGTTGCGAAACCATAAATTGGCCACATCTCTCAGGTAGAAGAGTACGTTAGCTAACTTGGTGGTATCGTCCCACTTGTTGTATGCGCTTACGCGTTCATATGAGGAGAGCCAATCATCCACATCCTGGTCATCTGCGCCACTGAAGAAGCTGGGATCATGTTGGCGAAGCCCAGCAGAGCACAGGATGGTAGGCGGAGCGGTGGGAGCAGTCGAGCATGGTGTAGCGGTCTGGCTTGTTGCCTCAGGCATAGTGGATGGCGGAGCGAGTGTGCGACTGCGAAGCTCCAGCGTTAGAGAAGGGAACGAAGAGCAGCCTCCATCAAATGTAAAAGTACGTTCAGTATGAGGTCGGTGTTCTGGTCGAACGTTTAACTAGCGCGTCAGTCTCTTGCGTCTTCTTCTTTGTCTGCGGTCTTCTTCGTAGCACGCGCCTTTTCGACATACGCTTGTCGTCTTTGTCACCGTCGACAGTCACCGAGCGTTGGTGTGACACTACAGTTCATTTAACTTTATCTGCCGATGCTCTTTTCCGCGCTTGCGGACAGTTCTGATTATACAATTTTAGGCAAACACCTTGCAGAACTTAACGTCGACAATAATTCTGAAATAGAAGCATTTCTGTTTGACCACTTATTTTGCATTTACGCAAAAGCTGATGTATGTTTTTCCTGGTGAAAGCGTTAGTTCATTCTGTGCTTTTATTTCGAAAGGATCTGTTAGTGCCAGAAAATTAGTCCTAAGCGCTTTGATATATTTTGAGCACTTTCCTTTTGGAAGCAATAAGACAGCGTTTAAATGCAATCGACCTTTTATAGGTATGCGCACTGCACTTTCAGGAAAGTTTTATTGTCAAAAAGTCAGTGTATCATGCCCGCCGGACTGGAAATATTGTCGAGGCAACTCTTCCGGTGCCACGTCTGGATCCCAGTGCTGTGCCATCGATGTTCAAGGATTGTACATCGTACCTATCCACACCACAATGTTCGAAGGCGAAAGAGAAGCCGGAGGAGCGACTGCAGCGAATGGAGTCCTCCCACTTTGCAAAGGCCTTGGCGCACTTAGTGACAATTTGTAGGGGGGGGGGGGGGGGGGGAGTTGGCAAGTACCGATTTCAAACAATAGCAGAGCTCAAAGCATGTCTGGAGCGAGCTTGCTTGCCAAAAGAGTGGACAGTTCTGCAGACCTCGTCAAGTGTAATGTCCCTCCCTTTAACTGGTGGCAGCATGCCTACTCTTGAAGCTTCAGGTGTGATCGAGGAAAGGACGAACTTGCCGATATGCTACCAAAAGGTCAAACTTACCAAATAAATAAAAAGGCATCCCCAGCAAAGTTGACGACATTAGATACATTGTAGAAATTCTAGAGGATGTGTTGAAATTCGAAGCAAAATCAAATATTCCTGAGAATGTGGTGAAAGCTGTGGAATGCCTGCTTCAGATTTTTGAACAACCCCTACCAATAAAAAGCCGCAGTGTCCTGAAAGCTTTAAAGGAACGGCTCGAAATAATCACTATAAAAGAAGCCCAGATATTCGCCACATTTCATGGACATTGCAAGTCTTGCTTTTATTATATTGTCGCATGCTTACAAATTCCTGCGACACGCAGGTGTTATTTCACTTCACCACTTGAACCATAAGAAAGATTTGTGCACCATGCCAGCTCACGCCGCAAGGAAAGACTGATGACTTCATTTTGTCTTACATGGTGAAACGTGTGAAGTATCTGCAGCCACATGAATGCATTGTGGCTCTAATGCTTGATGAAATTCCCCTAAAACCCTTCTTCAATTATAAGGGAGGAAATGTTTGCTGAGCTGCCTATAACAAGTGTAAGGCTGCCACGATAGCCCATGTTTTCATGGTACATATTTTGGCTTTTTCTTTAAAAGAGGTCGCTCACATCCTTCCTGTTAAAAGCACTGACGCTACTGCATTGTATAACGCCACCCTAAGAGTGGTCACTGGTCTGGAGCCACTCGGATACCAAGTTTTACGCATTGTCACTGACAATAATGCTATCAATAGAAAGACAATCTCACACTTCTGCATTCTACCATAACTACAGTTCATGTATCCCCGTTCTTGTGACCTAAAAACACCGCTCTTTTATAATGTTGTCACGGTGCACCTCCTAAAGTGTGAACGAAATAACTGGATATAAAAACACCGCTCTTTTATAATGTTGTCACGGCGCACCTCCTAAAGTGTGAACGAAATAACTTGATAAACCAAACAAATCACGGCAAAAATTTCTGCTATCCAATGTTTTAAAGGGTAAACTATTCATTTGACCGCGAACATATCACGTGGGCATCGTTTTAAGTAGTACGAAAGTTCCACAAGCTGAAAGAAGGGTGCTTGCTAAAGTACGGCTACCAACTCACCTCAATGGCTTTAAGTCCGTCAAAGTTAAAGCGCCAAAATGTGAAGATCGCTCTACAAGTTTTCAGTCAATCTACCGCAGAAGGGCTTCTTGCGCATGACAGTGACATTTATCGAGCAGCAGAAACTGCGAACTTCATCAAGGTTATTGTTCCTTGGTGGTCGGTAGTCAATGTAAAAACACCTTCAGAGAGTTATGAGAAGCGTGATCCTTTCCAAGAGTTGGTCAGGGGAATGGTGAACTATGAAAGAATTCAATTCATTTTATTTATTTATAGGTACTGCGATCTGGTGCAGATCATAGCAGGGTGGGAAAAACAAAAAGAAATACAAGCATATAAACGCACTCAAATTCATAAAGTTTGCAGGCACTTTTCAAACATTAGTAAAGAACTCTGAGTTACAGTCTCGCTATTAAGTTTATTCCATTCCGTAATTGTCCTCGGAAAGAAAGAATATTTAAAACAGTTATTTCGCGCGTTCACAGGGGTTATTGTTAGTGCATGCCTTTGTCTCGTATTGTAACCTGAAGAGTAAGTAATATAATTGGAAGTGTTAATATTATAAGTACCTTTTACGAGCTGGAAAAGAAACTTTAATCAGCAGATACGATTGCGCTCGGTCACAGAAGGTAATCCACTACGCTTCACAAACTCGCTGACAGACGCACGGCCATATGAATTAAATACAAACCTAACGACCTTATGCTGTATGCGCTCAAGTTTATCAATGTTAGTTAAGGTGAAAGGGTCAAATATAGTTACGGCATATCCTAACAATGGACGGATGAGGGAGTTGTAAGCTAATAGGCGGACACTGGGCTGAGATGACTTCAGTGAGCGCCTCAAGAAAAAAAGTTTGCGCAGTGAATTTCTTGAGATGATTGCTGATAGGTAAGATGTATGGATCGGACTGCGTTTTGACAATGAAGCTTTCACTCGTGAAACAGTTACTGCCTTACGAATTACGTCCTGCGGGTTTATAGAATTCGCTTGTTATTGCATTGAAGAGCTTAAGCTGCGGTACACATCCTTCTGGGAGAGGAGCAGACGGACCAACTCGAAGCGAAGTTCGGCCAATATAGGCCACTGGCGGGCTGTCAGTAACACGTTTCCATTCGACAAGTGTATGGGTGCGAGTAAAAACACTGTTTAGAAAATCGTTGCCAGTTCTACCAACAGAAGACATCAGGACTCCTGAAGCGAGTGTGCGAAAGAAGCAAAATACTTCAACATTGAAATAAGAGAGCCCCACCTTGAAGCTTTGTCTTCTATAATTCCAGTCATCCCTTACTGTTATAACGTCAGCAGTAAGTCATGCCAGGGATTGAGCTGCTTTATTCAGTGCTGGCGTACATATATACTGATATGTGACGTCACGTGAGTCGGGCGCTATGATCGGCGCGACAGATACATGCCAGAGTTTTAGCCGACGTGCATACTGCGTTATAACACTCTTTCCCGCTCAATTAAGTAACACGCCGTCACTCAGTCCTCGTATCGAAAGCAGTCTGGCTGCCTACGCACGCGAGCACTTCTATAAAGCGATGGCTGCTCCTCCTGCCTGGACGGCGTCGGCGCGTTGGACAAGGGAGCCTCCAAATCCTGCGGTGCAGGCTCCGGCTGGGTTCGATGTCAGGCGTTAGGGATGCGCTGCTGATTGGCTCCGATAGCGACAGTGACAATGGGTTCAAGTCATGTCGGGATAGTGTCACCTCTTCCTGTTGGGTTGGTTTGACACCCACATCCGAGTGCTGTGGAGTCGCGCTGGGATCGGCGTGCAGAGGACGCCGATAATCGGCATGCGTGAAGCGATTGTTCATCGCGCACTTTCGTCAAGTCGCGCACGCCACTCGCAACCTGGGACACACCTTCTTCCCAGACGACACACTCACCCCGCAAAGGTTTTACAAAAACACGGTCGCCAGCCACAAACGCGCGCTCTTGACCACAAACCGAATAGCGCTGCACCTTCAATCGCTCCTGTTTCTGCTGCATGGTCTTTGTGAAAATTGGCTTCAGTAGAGAAAGTTTTATGCATGGCTGGCACTTTAACAAAACGTTCTGCGGGTGACATGGCCATCACACTGCTAGGTGTGTTTCGATTCTTTCTTCTAGCGTCAGCTTCTTATCGGACGTCTCCCTTTCAAGCCCCTGCTTTAGCAAGACCTTCCTCACGGTTTGTACCGTTCGTTCTGCAGCCCCGTTGGACGCTGCATAATGGGGGGGGGGGGGGGGAGGGAGGTGCTCATAAAGTCAGTGAACTCAGCCGAGGTACATTGGGGCCTGTTGTCGCTCACCAATACTTCAGGGAAGCCGTAAGCGGCGAAAGCACCCTTAAGTTTCTCAATGGCTTTTCCTGCCGAAGTTGTCGACATTGGTCACACTTCAATCCATTTTGAAAACGAGTTTACGAGTACGAGGAACGCGGTCTTTTCTTTCTGTGCAAACTTCACATGCACGTGTGACCAACAATGCTCAGGGTATGGCCATGGGGGAGGCGGGCTGAACTGCTTGTCAGATTTTCATCTCTGCACGTACTGTTCATTTGCCGAGTCTATCCTGGGCCACCTGACCAAACGACTCGCGAGCATTTTCATGCGGCTGGCGCCCGGGTGCTATTCGTGTAGCATAGTTAGCACGCGTTCCCTAAGCTAATCTGGGATTATAACTCTCACACCCCACGTCACGCAACCCTGTTCCAGTGATAACTCGTCATGGCGAACATAGTATGCTTTCAAATCGTCTGCATGCTGTTTAGGCCACCAATAAAATGTGAAGTCTGCCACCCGGCTCAGTGTTAAGCTTTGTTTTGAGGCCCTTGAAATCTCTTCAGTTGTGAGCGGTAGGCATTGAAATACTGAGAGGCATTCGGACGCTCGTCGTTCGAGGGCACCGGCTGGTGCAACCTTAACAAGACATCTGCCACTTGTGAAATCTTTTCCAAACTTCCGTTTTACCTATAAGCTGCAAGTACTACAACCCAGCGCTGCATACGTGCCGTCTACAGAGTCGGAATGCGTATTTCATGCCTTAAGATACCAAGCTGTGGCTGGTGATTGTGTGTATGGTTAATTCTCGGCCGTACAGGTATCTATAAAATTTCTCAATTCCAAAACTTAAAGCCAAAGCCTCGCTCTCACACTAAGCATACTTTTGCGCTGCTTCTGTAAGCTTACGCGAAGCAAATGTGATTGGCTTCTCATCCTACTCAGCTGTCTCGAGAAAGGTAACCGCTCCTAAGCCATATGATGATGCATCGCAAAGCACTGCGAGCGGTTTCTTGACGTCATAGAATGCCAGCACCTTGCTGCTGGTCAGCAGTGTTTTCGTCTCCTTAAACGCATCGCTGCTTTTTTTCGTCGACGACCATTTCTGATCTTTCTGCAAAAGCCGAGAAAACAGCTCTGCTTCAGTGAAGACGTTCTTCAGAAATTTGGAATAAAATTCCCAATGCCCAAATAAGCTTTACGCTCTGTAACGGTTATCGGCTCCGGTGCCTCGAAGATTGCATTTTTCTTTGCGTCCGTAGGGTAAATACCTTCTTCAGTCATCTTGTGACCCAAGTACGTGGTTGACTTCTTAAAGAAACTGCATTTAGCCAGTTTGAGTGTGATGTTATGTTCATTGACACGCTGTAAGGCACGATCCAGAGTTTTTTGGCAGTGTGCTATATCCTGCCCAGACACGATAAGTCATCGATGTAACATCCTACATGCGGGATGCCGTGAAGCACTTCGTCCATCATGGACTGGAATATTGCCTGTGCATTCGCCACACCGTAAGGTAGGCGCTGAAATTCAAATAACCCCAGACTAGTGTGTCACAAACCCCCGCCTTTACGGTCAAAAGAGGTGCGGGATCCCCTTCACGATTACCCGTCGTTCCTCTATGAGGGTTGTGAACACATTTAAAAGTTAGGCCGGTCAACCCGTGAAGCACGTGTGTCGGTGTGTGATTGAGGAATAAGTACAAATAGGTCACTTTCTTTTACAAACAATTGAAGGTTTATAAATAGCAGACCAAAATTACACTGATAATAATAGAGTACAATGAAAGAGAATACAACGCCACGACAAGATATTGATAAAGACGAAGAAATAAATGATAAGAGAAAAAAAAATAACCCGACAATGAACAAAACACTGTGATAAAAAATATGAAGACTATAAAGATAATAAAGCAGGTATTTCAGATATTATAAGTATGAGCAAAAGTTACATAAGAACACAGCGAAAAATACTACTAAGTCAGGTCAAAAGTTAACAAAGCGAAAATAATGTTCGATTGAACAACAGTCCGTGGCGAATGAAATTCTCACGTCTTTCTTGTTTGCTGAGGCGTCGAAGGCTGTGTTGCTCGGTAGCGGCGGCCGTACAGGTGCAGAGGACGATGCGTCGATCGCGGGCCCGAAGAAACACAATACGCTTTCGGAGCACCGCGGAGTGGCCGGAAGTTTGAATCTTCCCAAACGCACTGGTGAAGGCGTGCTGCTGTCGGTTATTTTATACCCTCGGCCGACTATGCAGCAGCCGCGTCAAGGAGAGGCGGTCGCTGCCCCATCGGCTTGTCGAATCTTGTCCAGAGGAGCGACGGAGTCCCGTGAATTTCGCTCTATATTCCAGCCATAAGCTCCCGCATCTTCCGCTGTATAATAGGTGAGGCAGCTTGTGACATAGTGTTTACTGTCAAATATGGTCGGGACTCTGGCGTAAGCGGCAATTGCTGGTACGCCGAAGAAAGGTCTAGCACACAAAATATCTTTACTCCTGCCACAGCAGTATACAAATCCTCGAGTCTGTGTAGTGGGTAATGATCTGTTTTCAAAGAAGGGTTTACGGTTATATTACAGTCCGCACATAACCTGATATTGTCAGCTTCTTTTAAGACTGTGACTAACGGTGTAGCCCAATCACTGCGCATTACTAGCTGTAGCATGCATATTTTGACTTGCTCCAACAGTTTTCGCTCAACCGTTTTCTGCAATGTGAAATGTACAGGTCTAGCGCGGCAAAATACAGGAACTGTACCAGGTTTCAGAAAAAGTTTTACTTGGAACTTCTGTATTGCTCCTAATTTCTCAGAGAACACAGAAGGGTACTTCTGTTTCAGAACCAACACTGTCTTCGAGTGCCACCTGTCCACTCTACAGCCAATTTCAGCCAAGTAGCGCTGGTAACCTCTTTCCGTTGTTCTTTGCAACAATGACAGGTAATGTCACGCTCTGACCCTTGTACTAAACAGTCACGTAACACTGCCCTTTAAGTTGCATCTGTTCGACAATGAACCCTTCGACGCTTTCACCGTCCTGTGCACACGTCGGTTAAACTTGCACCGCTCCGCTATGACGTAACTTTTGGGGCTGTAGTGCTCTTTCAGGAGATCTTTAACTTCTTCATATGACTTTTCTCCCTGCGATGCCGGTACTGTGATACTTCGTAGTACTTCATAAGCCTCTGGGCCTATTACTGTCAAGAAGACTGAGAGGCGTTTTTCTTTGGCTATCTCATTTGCCATTAAAAAATTAGTGGCACTTTGGCTCACTAAAGTGCTTCAAGGCGGAATCCTTTCCCGCCGTGCTGCTTAGGCATTGACTGTAAGACCGTTTGTGATTGACCAGAATTCTGACAGCCCCGCAGGGGGCCCCTGTTAAAGCAGATGTTTGTGTGTACTATGCGATACTACGGACCCCGAGCACCCACGTTTAGCCGTGCGTGGCATTGCCGTGTCTGGGGAAAAAGGGATCCTGATGGTTGAGCCGATGCCGAGTGCCGAAGGTGCTAAAAGACCTTTAAGGCCCCTTGGCAGAGGCAACATACCGCTTTGACACACGCTTCTCATAGACGGCACCTCTGGCCTGACCCGACCGGGGGAAACTGGCAGTAGCCCTTTCCTACCCTTCCCTGCATATTTCACTTTCCTATCTTCTATCTTACAATTGTCCTGTCTCCTCTTCCTTTCCTGCTTTTCCCATTTTTCCTGGCGGCTAGGTTTAACCCTCTGTGGTTAACCACCCTGTGTTACGCCATATTTGGTTATAGTCAGGGTGTACGGCTGATGTGGGCAGGACGTCCTTGCAAGTTCCTGTCCCGTCCCCTTGTTGGGCTCCATGGTGGGTGGCCACCACCTTGGCAGAACAACAAACTTACCTTTATGGCTTCCAAATCCTCTAAACCTGATCGCCCAGATTAAACACGAGGCGGACCGAAGTTACAGCATAATTCCTCGAAAAACCAAAGAAAAACATTTCTAAGTTCTATGCCATTCACTCCGAACTTGAAGAAAAACAAGCCCGAACATTGTCCCCATTCGTAGTATCTAAATGTTTAACAAATGCCTTCGGCTCAAAGTATGAAGTGTCTAAAACAGCAAATGGAGACCTTCTTCTTGAGCTATGCCATAAAAATCAACAAGAGAAACTCGCCAACATCCAATCTCTTGGGCATGTCCCTGTGACAGTGACCTCACATAGATTCCTAAACACCGTCTGACTTTCCTTAACCTCACTGAAGAAGAAATGCTAGATGATCTCACTGACCAAAATGTCGTGAATGTCCATAGAATCAAAATTCGAAAGGGCAGCAGAGAAAACGCAACAAAGCATCTCATCTTGACCTTCAATTCCAGCACACTGCCGGAGACAATAGAAGTAGGATACCCGAAAGTCGAGGTTCTGCCATACATACTAAATCCCCGACAATGCTTCGGCTACCAGAAATATGGTCATGGAACACAAAGCTGTCGTGGATACAAAACTTGTGCTAAATGTGCTTCTAAACAACACCTTGCGGAAGACTGTGATGCTCCAGTGCCAAACTGCGCCAACTGTGAACCATCATCCCATCAATCCATCATATTCAAGATCTTGTCCAACGTGGAAGAAAAAAAGACATGATTACAATTAAGACAAAAGAAAGCGTATCGTTCACTGAGGCAAGAAAACGGCTAGCAAAAAAATAGAAGAGTTCAACGCTGCTTAACCGAATTTTGAGCGAAAGCAGTAGCTGCGTGTGACCGAGCATTCTTCTAATTTCTTTTCTTCTTCCCCAGCCCACACATGAAGCCCTGCTTTAACCAAGTCGTATGAATGGACCTTAGTGGCCTAGAGAGGTAACGAAATACCAAGGTCCTGACAGGCTGATTCTAACATAAGCGTCCCATGTGCAACGAGAGACCCAAGTTGGCAGCTCCTGCCAGCCCACATATAAATCCCCTCTTTATCCAAGCCGTATGAACGTGCCTTATTGGGCTCTAGGAGTAACGTGAATGCCAGGGTCCTGGCAGGCTGATTCTGACGTAACCGGCCTATGTGAAACAAGAGACCCCAGTTGGCAGCTCCTGCCAGCTTGGGGTCGTCTACGGAGATCGTCTAAAGGTCAAAGGTCAATGGTGGGCACCGCCGTTCTACGCTGATGGCTCAAACTGCCAGCAGTATTGCTTACGCTATCAAACAACCCATTCATCTTCACTGCAAAGACACACTACGCGGACATGACGCGCGGGGGCGGAGGGGCAAATACATATTATAAAAATAGCGAATACATACGCGCCGGGGCAAATACATATTAGAAAATCAGTACTCTGAAGAATTAACTACAGACGAAATAAATGAAAGGTTCTCTACATGCATAATATCCGCAGCTTTATTAGCCATCCCGCAAACATGCGAACACGCAAGGAGACAGCACAAAATATGGGGGACGGAGGGATGCAAAGCAGCCAAAAAGAAACAAAACAAAGCGTGGGGCATCATCTGTCAATACCAAATCGCAGACAACTTGATTAACTTTAAAAAGCCAAAGGCCAGAGCGCTGTACGTCAGGCCAAATGCCGAGAAAACCTCGTGGCATAACTATGTATCGTCCATTAACAGCTCAATCCCTGCAAAACAAAATGTGGGAAAAGGTTCGAAAGTCCCCTGGAGATTATATCCCATTTACTTTTTTCAATGTTGACCACACCTGGAACACAAACAACACTCAAAGAACGGGCAAACATATTAAGCGAACATTTCTCTAAAGTTTCGAGCTCTTCACACTCTACGGACACATCTCAAAAACACGAGGCAATAGCAGAAAAACAAAAGCTTCCTTTTAGTGCAGGCACAAATGAAGAATACAACAAGAAAATTACATGACAGGAATTAAATGGAGGGCTATCTCGTGGTAAGAATACAGCACCAGGCCAGACAACGTACATTACGCTATGCTTTCACATCTGTCCGAAGCTGCCATAGTTACCCTGTTGAAATTTTTGAATAAACTATGGATAACTGGTAAAATATCTGAGGGATAGAAAAAAGCAATAATAGTACCGTTGTTGAAACCCGGAAAACCACCTGCATGCCCTGACAGTTATAGACGAATAGCACTAACCAGCTGTATGGCAAAATGTTTTGAAACCATAGTAAACATCCGATTAACTTTTGTTCTTCATTCCCAGCAGCTACTGGATATACATCAGTGCGGGTTTAAAAAGGCATCCTCAACAGCTGACCACTTGGTCCGCCTCGAAAACACAGTCCGGGAAGCGTTCATCCGTAGACAGCATTGTATCGGGGTCTTCTTTGACCTGGGGAGGGCCTAAGATACCACGTGGAGGATCGGCATCCTCTGTGACCTAGCAGACCTAGGTATCCGCGGCAGGATGCTGAACTACTTGAGCGACTTCCTGACAAATCGCACGTTCAGAGTCCGTCTAGGCGCAACATTCTAGACGACATTCACACAACAGAATGGTGCACCACAAGGATGCATTCTTGGAACAATCCTATTCATAGTAAAAATGAATTCCATTGCTAAAGTAATCCCAAAATCCATAATATATTCTGTTTATGCAGATGACCTCCAAATAGCGTGAACCTCCTCCAGTGTATCAACCTGTGAGCGACAAACGCAGATGACTGTAAACAAGCTGTAAAATTGAGCACACAAAAATGGATTCAAAGTCTCTCCTAAAAAAAAAAAAACTGTAGCCGTTCATTTCTCAATAAAGCGTGGCGTACAAATAGAACCTAATTTGCACCTGAATCAAACTCCACTCCATGTTAAACAAGAACACAAATTTTTAGGCATCACTTTTCATTAAAAAAAAACATGATTTTACCGCATATAAACAGCCTAAACAAGAAAGCTGCCCAGTCACTTAAAGTCTTAAAAATTCTCTAAAACAAAAACACTGTGGCTCTGATCGAGCATGGCTTCTACAGATCTATCGCTCTCTAGTGCGTTCTAAATCAGACTTTGGTACATAGTGTATGGCTCACCAAGGTCATCATACCTGAAGCGACTCGATCTTATTTATAATCTTCGCCTGCGTTTATCAGCTGGGGCGTACAGAATATTCCCTGTATTCAGTCTTTATGTAGAATCAAATGAGCCACCTCTAGAGCATCGCGGAAATGCACTGATGATCACGTATGTTTTAAAATTCGTTCTCTCCCGAAATACCTCGGCTACTCCATAGTCACAAAATGCCCATCTAAAACTATATTCTACAACAAACCACATTTTATCAGACCCTTATCGCGTTTTGAAGATAAATGCGAATAGCTAGCACTATTGGACTCTCTACCTAATACTACATCAAGAAATGACCCTCTGCCACCATGGTACAACCTGCCTGTTGTATGCGATTTCTCATTAACACATTTACGCAAAAAACAAACGCCACGGGAGCACATACTACAAGACGTTTTCGCACTTCAAGAAAAATATGATGTCTACAATGAATTTTATACAGATGGCTCACAAGCAGACACACCGGTAGGAATCGCTATAGTTCAAGACAAAAGTAAGAAAATGGTACCTTTGCCGCATTGCGCCTCGATTTTCACGGCCGAGTGTTATGCTGTATTTGTTGCTGTAGAACAAATAGAGAAAATCAAATACGGCGTCATCTACACTGATTCTTTGAGCCTGCTCACAGCATTAAAAGAAAAAATGCTCAAAAACCGCTAAAGGAAACATTATCCATGACATAGTTAAAATCACCTCTCAAAAACATAACATTAGGCTCTGCTGGGTCCCCAGCCACGTTGGGATTGACGGCAATGAGACAGCTGATGCATGTGCTGCGCAAGCCCGATTCAGTCAATCAAAACAAGTGAGCTTGCCGCGGATTGCTTAAAGCCAATACAAGCTAACTTGAAAGATACATGACAGGTCGCACGGAAAGAGCAAGTGAACAATAAATTGCATTCTGTAAAGCCCCTTTTAGGAGAATGGAAGTCGAGTAGACACCAAGAACGTTTTAAGTCAACGTTGTGCTTCGAAGTTCCAGGGCGAGATGGGTACAGGGAACCTCAGCTTGACCTCCACCAAGTGAAATGTGGATTTAATAGATGGCCTGAACGTCTAGCGCTGGCAGTAACTCGGGCACAGAGGGATCGGAATACCAGCCGCAGGGAGCAGCTTCAGCGCGAGAGAGATGGGCGCCGGAGACCTGCGATAGTGGCGATGGTGATGCCGCAGGGTTGTTTCTTCTTCGTCTTCTTTACAGGAAGTAATTTTATGTCGCTTACGTTGGACACACTCATCTCACTCACAATTTTTTACTAACAAAACGAGACAAACCACTCTGTGAAAGGTGTAGTGAACTCACAGTAATTCACATCTTAATTACTTGTACAGAACTTGAAGATCTGAGGAAAAATATTTTAGAATATTTGACAGAGTACTCATCCCACTAAACTCCATGCTTCTTTTAGGTGAACAAGCACTAGTTGATTCTGTAGTTTTTTAGGTTCCTCAATGATGCCAGCATTTTAAACAAACTATAACAGTCAAGATATGCCATTATCAATCTATATCATCCGTTTTTTGACCTTGTGTTTGGCGCGGCATTGCCTTGGTTGCTTTAGAGCCATAAAACACAATAAACCAATACCAGAATTGTGGAAGATAGTCCGCCTTTTCTTTGCTCAATCAGTTTTAAACGCCGCCGATGCCTGCTGTATTTCTATATATGCTGCGTGGTGCGGCGTTCGAGGAAGCGCCAAATGAATGGCGCCGCACGGACGCCGGGATGGAACGCCCGGCGAGGTCAGCTTCGTATATGCGTGTTGTTGTTACGAACTTTATTTTTCCACCGATGTAGGAGGCCCCCTACTCCCCGCCCCCGGCACGCAGGCCTATGGGACGGAGGCCGGGGCCTCCGCGACTAAAGACAGGCGAAGTGACAGTGTTTCTTCGCGGCTTCAGCCGCCAGGCGGACAGCTTGCTGCTGGTTGGCGGGGTGGATCTCCTGGTGACGACATCACCAGTCATGACATCACGATCGATGACGTCATCATATGACGATATAGACGCCTCGAAACCGCTAACCATTACTAAACTTACCAAACCAGTCTAACCATTACTAAACTTCTAACCATAGTAAGCCATGGCTTGCACTTCCTGAGACTAATTGATGTCTGGTTAGCGTTAGTTAAATATCCCTTACCTAGTAAGTGATGGTTAGTGATAGTTACGATGACCTCCAAATGCATGGGTTACTAAGGGTATCTGTTTAACTATGTTATTATTAGTCGGCAATTATCATGACATTATCTTGAAAATGCCTTAAATTATATTCCGATATGATCCTATTGCTATTGATTAAGTATCGATTCAATGGTGATTGGCATATGCCTATATGAGGCATGCACCCGAAACGCGGACACATTTGAGGACGACAGTTTGAGGCATTAAAGGCTTTCGCCTTAAATTTGCTCAAAGCTCTCCACGTACGACTTGAAGTTTTGCGTTTTGGGGTTGAATTCTGATATCTTCCCCACAGATGGCATCTTTAAAGAAGCGCAGAAGTTCGCTACTTATTCGTTTTCTCCGGAGTCCTGCCCCGCTCAGACCGCTGTTGGCGTTCCTTGTGGCCGCTTTGGGCGATACCGTCCTCCAGGAGCACAGACGCACGTCAAGGCGATGTATGTCTCCGGGTGGGGGTTGTGGTGAGAACGTTAATTAAAATTAGAGAGTTACATGAAGGTTTCTCTGAGGAAAGGCTTAGTGCCCTTCCCTTCACAACACTAGGTGGAGTCCCTATAGTACGGGACCCCAGAGGCTTCCGCTACCACCATTGCTCGTTTGACTAACGCCTTTTGGGCTTTCAGGTAGGAGCAGGCGAGTAGGGCGCCTCCCAGTCCTCCCTGGTGGGGTTTGGGGTAGGGGCAAAGGCACGGTTGGAGAGGCACGCCCACACCATGTAGAAAAGGTCCGAGGACATTTCCCCGCAATGCGGGCACTTCCCGAAGGCACTGTCGAAGTGTTTAAAGGACGCCGGGCACATTATGGTGTTGTAAGGAGGCGAGGAAACACGCGTTCCTCCGCTCTACTTAACCCTTTACACGGGTAGGGGTTAAGATTATGTCTGTTTTGGTACAGTTGCGTAATTTCTCTGAAAGTGTAGGATGGTGTGAGTTCTGAGGAGGGGGGCGAGGTTGCGGTGGCTACGGTATCCGCGGCCTCGTTTTCTCCTAGCCCCGAATGGGCCGGAGCCCAGACTATGAAGCGGCGGAATGGAGTTTCCACGTACGAGCTGTTTTCATTAGTCGGCAGGCCAGGTCCGAGCTGTTTTATAGTAGCCGGTAGGCCAGGTACAGCACCCAGCTCTGTTGAAAGTTCCTACACGCCCATCGCGGCTTCGTTATGATTGTTTTGGAATAAGAGCGTGTTGCTGCTGACGCGATGCCGACCTCCTCTGCCGGTGTTACGTTTCGGGCTTTAAATGTGAGCCGTTTACCGTTTCGGACTCGTGTATCACTGCCGCCGTGTACCACCCGCCTAACTGCGGCCGGACGCGTCCATGCATGTACGTATTGCTGCATTCAGTAGCAAATATCTTTCTTAATAACATGTACAATAGGAAGAATGATATTATGTCAATCGCATCTCAAATTTCAGGAGCTAAGAAGGGGAAACTAACGGTTCGTTCCGAAAATTAGGGTATTTCCATAGCTTTCTGTAGCTCTTGCACATTTAGGTATATTTTTTTGATGTCCATGAGTATTTTGTTGTCATAGCAGTTTAATATGTTGTCACTTGGTATATTTCCTTCTAATTCACTCTGCATGCTCGTGATTGTATTTTGAGCGTTTATTGCCCTGTTTTGGTTTTGCAATGCCGTACGTAGTTCAGTTTTTATAGTTCGGTTGTTTGTTACCATTTTGCAACAAATACTATAACTTTAAATAGTGTCTGAAGACTGTACATGATGTACAAAGTTGTCAATATCTTTGTTGTCACAGTTTATGCACCTTGCGCTAATTATGCTTACAAATCGCATGTTTCGAGTACCTATATGAATGCTGTACATTGCTTCACAACTTTAAAGCTGTTCGTTTCATCGTCCAGTTCTTTCTCTTGTGTGGGGATTCATAATCCCCTGCTCCATTATATAGGGTCGCGCGTAATTAATACGCGTGATTACGCGCGGTGCTAGGGAGGACCGCGAGGAGAGGGCACACTGACCCCCTTCCCAACTTCCCGGGCTCCAGGGGCGACACCGCGCGCGTTTCCTTCTCTCCTCCCGGTCTACCCGGGAAACCCCCTCTCCCCGAGCCGAGCGCGTCGGCCGCAACTCCCTTGGCGTCTTTTCGACGGTTGAGCGTGCACGCGCACGGTTAGCATTTTTCGTTGGGGTAGGATGCCGCCTTTATTTGGTTGTGCACCATCCAGTCCTCAGCCTGCTCATGGTCTTCCCAAGAAGGCTGAAGTCCGCCTCCTTGGTTTTCACTTTAATTCGGAAGTTTTTTTCAGACAGAAATTAGTCCTCTGCTCAAGAGAAAATTGAATCGAGGGCAAGAGAGTAGGAGAAGCTCTTGTGTCCGCTCACGGCTCGGGCCACTTTCACGCGGTCCCTCCTGTTCTCGGTGCTGACCTATGTCGCCAGTCGGCGCGGATGAAAATCCGCCTGGAGCGGATCGTTTTCCGTTTCTTGCGGATTGCAGCTCCGGGCAAGGTCAAAAGACTTGTGGTGGAGCAGCCTAGGGACAGGGGAGGCCTTGGCATCTCCGATCTGGGCATCGTAGCCTCAACCTTGCATGTCAGGTAGACCCAAGTGGCATTGAACTCGGACATGCCTCTAACTCAAAGCCTTACTCTTTTTTTCTGAGTACTCGACTCCGCCTTTTCGCCCAGAGCACATATTCTCATTGCGTACCACGGTGGGGCTCTCCATCCTCTTTTTATGCTCAGGCAGCCACCTGCCTTGAGCGTCTCCGTAAGGCGGAGGCGGACATTGATGTGGTGTCGGTTCTTCTAAAGGAATTAGGCTTCTGACTCCCAGTCTCCCTCCTCACCTCCGCCAGTACGACCTTGACAATGTTAGGCCCAGCTGGCGGTATATCACAGCGGATTCTTTGGGAGCAAGCAGAGCGTCCTTTATGTACCGCTTCGCCAGGGGAGTCCTCCCCATCAAAGCTCCAGCGTTTACACGGGCCAGCTTGCGACCAACTTCTCCGACTTGTGGTGGTAGAGAGGACACTGTGCACATATTTTGCTCAGTGTCTTCTTCCTGAACCGCCTTTCCGTCGTGTAGCTAATCTCTTCCAGCTTCCGGGTATACCGTACCAGACTGTGCAATACCTGAATCTGTTGCCAGGCGTAGCCGTTAACCAGTTCGTCCTCCTGCTCGTGGAGTGTGCATACCAAGTATGGCTGGCACGCTGAGCGGCCGCACACAATAGCAGAGTTCCGGGGCTCCATGAAGTAACTGCAAAGGTACGGAAAGAGGTCTGGTGCTGCCTGCAGCGGGAACGTCGCATTCTTGGCGAGCGGAGGTTCTCGAAGATTTGATGCGGGCCATCTGTGATCTTCTCGGTTAAGGATGGAACACTCTCTGTGTCGCTATGGTTCTACTACAGGGAACGGGCGTCCTTAGTGGCACTGGTTGCGTTGTCATGAAGGTCCACCTCGTCAGCTCAATGCCATGATGGCGCTGCAGGCCATATTTGCGTAAGATGCCACTCACTTTTGTGGAGGCATCGCGCGGCGGCCCTCTTGGGCGGGTAGGGCCCTCACCTCGAACTAAAAAGCTTTCCCAGACCCCACTTGGCCCTGGGGGGGACCTTGCCGGATGTGTTGGATGGATGATAATGGGCTGATGAGTTATGTGTGACTCTGGGGCACGGCACTTCCGGGTGTTACTCCCCTTCCCTATCTGACAACGACAACGCCACCTTTACCCCCTGCTACCAGTTCAGCCGGCCTTGAGCACGAAGCCGCGCCAGGTAAGCAGACTACCTCTCACCTCCCTGCGCGTGCTTTCTCCCTTGGGTGGTTTTATTTCATCCCCGTACGCGGCAATCGCTCGCTACACGGCGGTTGTTCTTGAGTGCATTTCTCTTGCCGTGTACTCGAGCATAATAAACTGTTCCAGTACGTAACTCGGTGTCTGTCCTCTCTGACTCGAACTCGCCGCTGTAGCGACTTTTCGCACCGGGTCACAGTTCTGTCTGTCAGAGCTGCGCGACGGGGCTAGAAGTCGACTCTAGAATGCGCCTCCCCGTGGCGCATTCTTGCGAGAATAAACCCCATACTTGTCACCATGTGTGAGATTCTCGTCAGCTCTACTAACGTTCACGTGTCGAGCTTTTTTTAATTACCTTTAAGTTCTCGGTGTCCTGTGGAAAAATGCTGTGGCTATTACTTGTCAATACAAATTGTCTACTTTTACGCTTCTCCACGTTTTTTATTTTTTGAAGTTGTATTTGTATTTGTTCATGGTTATGTTTTTGTGTCGTCGAATATTCATGATCAATAAACTCCTATTTAGGCAGCCTGTATTTTTCACGATGAGCTTGAAGTTGCTGTGCTCTTTATTTTGCTGCAATTAATAAACAGGTCACCGATGCAGCGCACTCCATTTTCCGGGTGCACTGGTTGTATTTCATTCACGTGGGAAAGGCAACTTTTGAAATCTCCAGTAGCATGTGGTATACATTTTGCACGACGGCAACGGCTCACTGCGGCTTCCTTCGATCGCTGGGAATTAATTCCTCTTATGCACGCCGGAGGAGCCGAATCCGGCGTAGTAGATGCAAAGCTCTCGGCGTGTTTTAGAGTGCAGTTATTCAACCGTAATTCGTTGAATACGAACTAACTACTCCTAACTCTATATTTCTTCGTTTTATGAATTATTTCGCTTCCCCTTAGAAAGACGCGCGTCACAACAGCCGTCGTCCGCCACCTTTGCGATGGTGGGTGCCATGACGGCCTACAACAAGTACACCCGCAGGTGGCAGGCGAGCTCCGCTGAAAACAGCGGGTGCCTATCATTCCCAGTTCTGTAGGGCCAGAAGCAGCCATTCTCCTCACCTCGCTCTGGGCCACTAAAGAGCAATGATGCGAAAGCCATTAGAGCACTGTAAATTGTAGCCCTTCAGTACGGCACCTCTATCTCCCTCTTTTCTTTCGCTCC
Source organism: Amblyomma maculatum (assembly GCF_055883805.1). Taxonomy (NCBI): domain Eukaryota; kingdom Metazoa; phylum Arthropoda; class Arachnida; order Ixodida; family Ixodidae; genus Amblyomma; species Amblyomma maculatum. The sequence goes on along the minus strand of NC_139349.1, from coordinate 164,749,614 downwards.
CATCTTGCTTCCTTTGAAACGCCGCTGATTCCTGCTTTAACTGCTTCTTCTGTATGCTTTTTGGTGTGGTGTTGAAGGAACCGCCAAATGAAAGGCGCGCACGGACGCCTGGATCGGACGCCCGGCGGGGTCAGCCTCGTATATGCGTGAATCGCCTGGTGATGTCTTGACCGGATGGGACGTCACGACGTGTCATGACGTGATCAGGTGAGGAAGCCACGGTCGCTCATCTCCATCAATATCCCCATCACTGTCACTATGACTAATTATCACTAACTATCATGATCTGTCAGTCTCACTATCTACCTGTGACTAGCGGTGACAGTCTCTACGGCAACCACACTGGCATGAAGCTAGACAAAGAGAACTAAGATGCTTTTCTCACGTGCCCGGCGAGGCTGTCAAGATGATGGAAAGCTATAGAGGGACAGGACGCCGGATGCTGGACGTCAGTATGAGGCAATAAAGGCTTTCAACTTAATAGTTTATTCTCTGCCAGTTCTTTCTAAGCCATGAGTGAGGCAACCGGGGGAAGTCCTTCGTCTGCTGCAGCGTGCACAGTTCCTCCACCTAGTGCCACCGCTGCCTTTCCTATTGTAGCGCAGGCAACATATGCATTTATATCAAGAACTTTTAGTGAAGTATTTCTTGAAGAAGGAATATGTGTGAAAAATAGTCTTTAATTGTACATACATGTCTTGCTTGAATTATTTGCTTCAATCTATCGAAAATCTGAATAAAGCTAATTAGCTGCGCTCAAATTTGTCATTAGGAAGTAGTATATAGGCCGGCAATTTTTCCCCCCAAAAGCCCCTTTTCCGCCTTGTCACTCTCCCAGGCAAACGCTTGTCATTCAATGTGCAATTGTGTCGCCAATGTCACGGTGTGGCTGCGCGGTGTCCCGCAGTTTTTTCTTACACCTCTAATTTTCCCCGGGAAATCTTCGACGATGAAAAAAATTCAAATAAGTAAAAAATAAATTCAGAGGATGCTCGTTTCCTTTTTAATTCAAAGCACGAAGTAAAAGAAAAGGCAAGCCGCGGCACTTGACAGCTCCTGAGCTGGTGCCGGCCTGAATGAGACGGGCAGGGAAGAGATAAAGAGGGGAACGAAGTACAGGGCTAGGACATGTACCAAAGCATATAAAATGTAAAAAGTGTTAAAGACAGTGCTCCGGCCGCCTGCTATTGTCTATCAGCTGAGCAGCTTAGACGATTTTCTACAATTCGAGGCGCTTTATGCGTAAAGGACCGTAGCACGAACGCTTTCTGCGTAGTATGTCCTGCACCCCAGCTCCTACCGCGTCAGCACAAACCAGAGGGGAACAGTGGTGATGCGCGCTCTGAGTTCGAGGCTATGTTTTCCTCGCTGCGAAAACGGTATATGGTAATGTCACTGCGATATGGTCATAGCCTTAAGTTATAGGTCATGGTCCCGTCATACGTCGATGAAGTCATTAGCTACGTGACGTCATGAATACGTTACGTAACGGATAGCGTTGTCAGTAGTTTGATGACGTAACACATCCAGCCAATCAGAAGGCTGCGTCAAACTGTCCCGTGAATTGCGGGTCGAAGACTGACTCAAAACAATTACACATTGTCGAGTGGTCACGTCGGAGGTCAAAGAGCGGTGGTCGGGTCTTAACAGAGTGGGTAAATAGATGCAGAAAATCGTAGATCAGAGGTTATCTTAATGTTTTCGTATTTCCTACCAATGCAACATTTCAGCTTTAAAGCGACACCGTTACTGACCTCGTCTAGCCAAGGTCATAGGAGCCGGGAATTTGATGGGGTGCCAGGAGTCGGCGGCGCGCTTCTTCGCACGTGTGGAGCGTGGGGCTTTCGGCACTTGCTTCTCTTGTACTTCGTACACCTGCTGCTTTTCCTTCTTCACACACCTGACAAACTTCATTGAGAGATACATATAAACAAATATGCAACATTGCCTGACACAATGCGAGCGTTCCAGTCCCCTGCCCGCCTTTCCCATCACCGCCCCCGCTGTCCATCTGGTTCGCCTGTTGCACTTCCACTTTCAAAATGCTCTCGTCGTGTAAACTCGACTATAATGTCCTTAAGGTTTTTGGACAGGGGTTAAACGCAGCAATGCATGTATGGCATGCTTAATCGAGCTTCGGTTTTTTAAACTGGGTTCTCTATATAGCCATTCCAGGCTTAGCAGTACCGCACAAGCAAGCATAACAAAGCTATCGCTTCCATAACCGGGCTCAGCCGAGCTATGGAACATAAATTCTTAAAGCAAAACCTTCACTACGCCCTTGTGTTGCTTCTTCGCGGACTGAATAATGTTGACCTTGAACTGAGGAGAGACCACGTGACAACCGCAGTTGCGTCGGTGGTGGTGGTGGTGAAAACATTTATTATATTAGATAGAGGTATATACACTAGGTGGGATGCACTCCATTGGCGTTTGCCGCAGCCCGGGCGTGCTGCGTTGAGACCTTCTGGGCATCTAGGGTGCAGCAGCCGGACAGGGTTGCCTCCCAGTCCTCTCGGGTGGGGTTGGGGAATGGGGGGAAAAGAGGGATTTTTCTGGCAGGCCCATACCATGTGGTAGGTGTCAGGCACCTCCCCACAGTGCGAGCACAGCCCGTCGAATTGTGGATCAAAATATTTTAGAGTAGCCGGGCACAACATTGTATTGGTGAGCAGGCGCAGGAGCACCCGCTCGTTAGCCTTCCCCAGCCCTTTGCACGGTGTGGGAAGAGTTTGGTGCGTGGATCTGTAGCCGCTGTATACCGATGGCTTTGATACCTCCGGAGCTGCCCGCTCGCCTTTACCTAGTCACGTGACAGCCACGACGTCACTTGGTAACAGCTCCGCCGCATTGTCGGTGTCGCAGCATTGCCACTCTCGACATTTCCTCGCCGATGGATGTAACTTGATTTAGCTGCCGTATTAACGCCAGCAGTCACGAATGGTCCAGGCGAGAAGCCCCATGAACTGCATTCGGTTCAGCAATAGCGAAGACGACAGGCCGAATCCGATCATCCAGTAGACCTAACTTGCCCAGAGGCTACCGCACAGCGATAAATACAGGCGGGTCGAGCGAAGCGTGCCGCTTTCACTTTGGTTACTTACTTATAGTCGGCTGAAGCCTTTGACTAAACTTTTTTTTTTTGGTTATGTCACTGATTCTGCAATGTCCCGTGCCTTGAGTCTGACTATTAAAATATTTGATGGTTGATTTCAAATAAACACACACGCTCTCGTCACTATTTGAGCGCTGAAGTTCCTAAGCTCTCCACTGCGGCGTGTCTCACAGCATGGGTACCTTTGAGACGTTAAACCCCAGAAACCAGGTGATCAATTTGCATATGTGCATCGGAAAAAATAAAGACGCGATTACGGATAGAAGTTATGACTCAAACGTTTATTGTGCATCGTTCAAACTGGTGTTATGCCATTTCGCTTCACACTTAGCATCCGCCTGTTATTCAAGTTGGAGGTTACTTTGCGATAGGGATTCGAACCGACAAAATACATACATCCATTTCTACGCTGTTCACTATGAATGAAGGTGTCTGCTATGAAGCGAAACAGACCCTATGCCTTCTTTTGGTGAAGATCCAAGCACTAAACTAAAAATATATCTTTGCATAACTCAGTGCCAGTCTCTGATCGCCAGAAATTCGCAAAATGATAAACGGTGTTACAAAAGTAGAACTTGTTGCTGGGCTAGTTGGTTCATGATCGTACGGCAAAGTAAGCGCAAAAAAAAAAGACAAACACAAGAGAGGACAGGAAGTGCGTTGTCCTGTCTTCTCTCTTGTGTTTGTCTTTTTTTGCGCTTACTTTGCCGTACGATGGTGTTACAAACTTTGTCGCTTCTGCTCTCAAAGCGAAGCTTGAGCGTCCACCAAATATCCTAGCATATTCTTAGACCGCATGTAAAACTAAGTCATGCGGCAGCTGAAGAAGGCTCTCAACTTAAACCGAACAATAGGTTGCTATTTACGCTGTTAGCGTTTTCTTATTTTTGAAGCTGTACGTTTTGCACGTCAAATATACATTGTCGATCAATTTACTCACAGGACCATCCTAAAATTTATTGGTAGAAAGGCGAATAGGAGAGTACAAGCTTCGAAAGGGAAAAAAGGGAGAGAAGGGGCGCTGCGCAGCGGCTGCTAGATCGGAGATCGATGCTCTGAACGCGGTATTGGATTCAGGAAGCGCCCATGGTCAGGACGAACCGGGTCGGAGAGGGATTCGGCCTTCCCGCGACGGTTGTACTCTCATAGCGATTTAAAAGCTGCATAATCATAAATGCTAGCAGCAGAGTTCAACTTCGATGCGGGGCGAGGAAGGGAAGAGAAGGGGGAGGGACATACTATAGAGACAAGGAAAGAAACTACAAAGAAAAAATGAGGCCAGACCAAAGCAGCGACCGGGACGAGCTCCACGGAAGAAAAGTACAGGCACAGTGGCGAGTGACTGGATTTGCCGAAGGGGGTG
>NC_139349.1:164717636-164740136 GCF_055883805.1 Amblyomma maculatum | reverse complement strand
GACTCCGACCCGCAACAGCTCTCCCTGTCCGCCATCCAGAAAACTAAGTGTTGCAGTTTCCGAAGGTCGAACTGCACTCTGCGAACTCACTAAAATCCTCCCGATCGCCCGTATAATGTGATTTCTGTTTTCGCTGAAGAATTACCTGTCGAAGCCTTGATCAATACAGGGGATGCAATTTCTGTCATTCACGCCGATTTCTGCTACCGTTTGCGAAAAGTGACGACACCATATGATGGGCCTGTACTCCGTGGAGCCAATGACGTCCCTTTTGCGCCCTTCAGCGAAGTGCACCGTACGGGTTGTTATCGACGGCGTCCGTCATCATGTGCAGTTTGCTGTGCTCTCATCTTTTGCGCATCCGATGATTTTTGGATGAGAGTTTTTGTCAACCGCTTCGGCGTTAATTTCTTGTGGCGACCGTGTTATTCATATGACAAACAGCGATTTTTTATCTGACATTTCTGAACGACATCATCCCCTCGTTGCCGCCGCTGATACTGTTTTGCCTCCTCAGTGCGAAAAAATACTTACTGTTGTTTCTGACCACTTCCCTGACGGGGACGTACTCATCGCACCATCTTATCGTCATTTTGCACGCGGCATCGCCTAAGGGCTGGGGAAGGCTAACGAGCGGGTGCTCGTGCGCCTGCTTACCAATACAATGCTGCGCCCGGCTACTCTAAAACATTTTGATCCAAAATTCGACGGGCTGTGCTCGCACTATGGGGAGGTGTCTGGCGCCTACCACATGGTATGGGCCTGCCAGAAAAACCCATCTTTGCCCCCTATCCCCAACCCCACCCGAGAGAACTGGGAGGCGACCAAGTCCGGCTGCTGCACCCTAGAGGCCCAGAAGGTCTTAACGCAGAGCGCCCGGGCTGCGGCAAACGCCAATGGAGTGCCTGTCTAGGCATCCCACCTATTGTATATACCTCTATGTAATATAATAAATGTTTTCACCACCATCGCCTTCCCGTCTAGTCTTGTCCGAATCCGCAACAGCTCAGCGACAGTAGCGGTCACTAAAACTTCACGTAAATCCCTCGTGCTCTTAAAAGGAACTTCTCTCCCTTGCATGGTTGATGTTCAACCTTTGTCCCTGATGGATGCGCACCGCCCCACTGCCACACCACCGTGTTTCGCCAGACGTCTCTCTTTCTGTTCTCGCAAAGATTATTATTCCTAACCTGAAGCCGAAGCAACGCCAAGAACTGCTGACATTGCTTCGACACCACCAAGCCATTTTTGATGCCACAATTCCCCACCACTGGAACGGACTAGTGTGGCGCACCATTGCATCATAACTGAATATAACTATCGTTCGCCGATGGCTTTATCAGGTTTCCCTCTCTGAACGAAAAGTTATTGAAGAAAATGTAAATGACATGCTCCGTCGCAATATTAATCGTCCCTCAGCAAGTCCGTTGTCCTCCCCAATAGTCCTTGTTACAAAAAAAAAGGACGGCTCGGTACGCTTTTGTATTGATTACCGCGCACTCAACAAAATTACCAGCAAAAATGTATGCACGATGCCGCGAATTGATGACGCCCTTGACTCTCTCCAAGGTGCCGAATATTTCTCGACTTTGGACCTCCGCTCAGGTTATTGGCAAATACCTATACACGAGAACGATAAAGAAAATCCGTTTCGCCACTCCCGATGGCCTTTAAGAATTTAATGCTATGCCTTTCGGACTTTGTAACGCACCAGCGACATTTCAAAGAGTGATTGATACTGTACTTCGTGGCCTAAAATGGAGAACCTGTTTATGTTGCTTGCACGACATTGTTATCTTTTCCTCAACTTTTAACGACCATCTCACGCACCTGAATGAAGTCCTTATGTGTCTCGCTTCAGCGGACCTTCAGCTCAACAGCAAGAAGTGCCACTTTGCACAGAAGGAAATTAAAATATTGGGACATCTGGTCAGCCATGACGCCATTCGTCTAGACCCTGAAAAAATCATCGCGGTCTTGAACTTTGCTCGTCCACAACGGACTTCAGATTTGCGCAGTTTCCTCGGCGTGGTGTGTTATTTCTGACGTTTTATAACGCATTCGGCAACTATTGCTGCTCCACTTATTAACTACTCAGAGCACACAGCCCTTTAGTGTGGACTGAACAGTGCGAAACTGCTTTTAACGACCTAAAGGAGGCCCTCACATGAGATCCTGTTCTTGGCCACTTCAGTGACTGCGCTCCAACCATCCTGCACACTGATGCCAGTGGTCACGTTCTTGGCGCTGTACGTCTGTAGCGCGATGCAAATTCTCGTGAGAAAGTTGTTGCCTTCGCTAGTCGGACTATGACTCCCGCTGAGAAAAACTACACCATTACCGAGCAGGAGTGTCTTGCCGTCGTCTGGGCTGTCCAAAAATTTCGCCCTTACCTATACGGTCGGCTCTCCACAGTCGTGACCGATCAGAATGCTCTTTGCTGGTTGTCTTCAATGAAACGTTTGACAGGCCGACTTGGTCGTTGCATTCTACTCCTGCAATAATACCATTTAGACGTCACCTATAAATCGGTTCGCCAACACCAAGACGCCGACGCTCTTTCTCGCTGTCCACTTTGGGAATCAGCTTGCTGTTTTTCTTCCCAATTCATTTCCACCTCTGACCACAGCCGACCATCTCTTTCCCCGACGTATATCACAACAGTTTCGTTTGACGACTCTGAGAACAAACACACTGTCCGCTCACAGCAATTAGTCGATGCCTACTGCCGTCCCATTATCGATCGCCTTATCGGCGCTTCGGACCCACCCAATGCTCGGCTTCTCCTACAGCTTCGCAATTTCAAGCTCGAAGATGGCATCCTACTCCGCTTCGTGTATTGCCCTGATGGAACTCGCTGGATCCCAGTGGTGCCGCGTGTGCTTCGCCCACGTATATTGGCGGCTCTCCACGATGACGCTACTGCAGGTCACCTTGGTTTTGACAAAACTTACGACCGCGTGAAAAAATTATTCTTTTGGCCTGGCCTACCTTCTACCGTAGCTAAATACGTCGCCTCCTGCCCTCTGTGCCAACGTCGCAAACGGCCGACCTCTTCACCCGCTGGCCTTCCACAACTTCTTCCCTGTGCCGCTACGCCATTCGAAGTAGTCGGGATCGACCTATATGGTCCCCTACCTCTCTTTGATGGGGGTAATCATTGGATTATAACAGCTGTCGACCACCTTACACGCTACGCTGAGACAGCCCCTGTACCGACTGGTTCCGCTCAAGAAGTAGCAAATTTCTTTTTGCCATCAATTGTATTGCGTCATGGCGCTCCTCGGGTGCTCCTGTGACCGCGGGATGGCCTTCTTATCAACAGTCGTTGCCGAAGTTCTTCACGCGTCATCCGTGCACCCTTCATTAGGCAACCTCAAGCTACCATCCCCAGACTAACGGTCGGACTGAGCGATTTCATCGCACCTTATCGGATATGATGTCCATGTACATCACACCAGATCATCGAAATTGGGACACTATTCTACCATTCGTCACATTCGCTCTATAACACAGCAGTACAGCGGACTACCGGTGACTCTATTTTTCCTCGTTTATGGCCGTCCTCCCACTACAATTCTCGACACTTCCTTCTTCTCTAAGCTCGACTACTCCACATCACTACCAACCCAGTTCTTATCTCGTGGGGCCAGATGCCGTCATCTTGCCCGCCTCAACACTGCAGCGTGCCAGGAAGACCGCAAGAGACGCTACCATTCTACGCGTCGCGCGGTCTCTTTTCGTCCTGGTGACGAATTACTACTTTATACACCACTGCGCACTCCTGGCCTTAGTGACAAATTCCATCACCGCTACCTTGGTCCCTACGCGATAATCAGCCAAACTTCCGCAGTGAACTACAAAGTCATGCCTGTTGATCCTCAAGCCGATCGATGCCACCCTGGAACTGAAATTGTTCATGATTCTCGCTTGAAGCCGTTTGTGTGCCGCTGTGCATCGGTCAGTTTAGGAGCGGCGAGGCTGGCCGCTTTCGACCCCGACCCCCCGGGCAGATTTCGAGCTTCAAGACTGCCAGACTGGCAGTCTTGAAGCCATAGGTAGCGTAAGAGGGTTCTAGCACAGCTTTCGCCCTCGCTATTGATCATGTTCTACGTGACGCTGGCGGTAGCACAGGACGTTCCACGTCCGCCGCTTTGGTTGAGGGTGGCGCTGGTGAACACTCTCAAGGTTCGTATACAGACAACATTAATACCCAAGAAATTAGCAGGGGGGACAGCGGCCGATGTAGCTCAGTTGGAAGAGCACCAGACGCGATATTCGGAGGTCGTGGTTTCGGATCCCACCATCGGCACTTTGTTTTTTCTTCTACTTTGTGTTTAATTATCTTTCCCCTAAACAGATTCCATTACTAATTTATGTCATTATCGAAATAAAAATAAAAAAAAATAAGACAAAGTACAATCCCCAATGCTTTCCTTGGCCTCGCCGACTGTTGGCTTCTTACATTCATGTATTATAACGAGCACCCTCATTTCCCCTTCATATATATATATATATATATATTGTCACATGGTGGTGACAAGGCCGATGACACAAATGAAGAGTCGGTGATTGCACTGAAGAAACTTTATTGTGCTGACTTGCGCCCGCAAAAGAACTAAGCAACTCGGCGGCGGCGATAGCAACAAACGATCTCGTCAATCGTCGAACAAAGAATGCCCGTCGCACTCGTCAACGCTCAATTTAAAGGCTGCTCAGAACAATCTAGATAACGTCGCAAACTGCTAGTAGCACAAACTGGAACATTGTAAAAACATACGCGAGTGATCGGAATCTTCGAGACAGATCTCGGCGCATCGTTCGCGACAAAGAAAATAATAACGCGTCGTATCGCGAAAACAAGCATGAAGAAACACGGGATACAGAATCGATAAGCGCGCCAGAATAACAATGATAAGGCCGCCTGCCAGCGGCTTTCGAACAGGAACAAATAAAGATTTAAACAGTTCGCGGCAATATATATATATATATATATGTATATAATTGTATATAGGTATATGTATATATATATATATATATATATATATATATGAAGGCAAGAAGCAAAAAGTCGGCGAGGCCAAGGAAAGCGTTGGGGATGGTACTTTATGTATTTTTTTTATGTTTACTTGGATAATCACAGAAATTAGTAATGAAATCTGTTTAGGGGGAAAGATAATTAAACACAAAGTAGAAGAAAAAACAACGTGCCGATGGTAGGAACCGAACCCACGACCTCCGATTATCGCGTCCGGTGTTCTTCCAACTGAGCTACATCGGCCGCTGTCCCCCCTGCTACTTGCTTGGGTATTTATGTTGTCTGTATATGAACCTTGAGAGTGTTCACCAGCGCCACCCTCAACCATAGCGGCGGACGTGGAACGTCTTTTGTTACCGCCAGCGTCACGTAGAACGTGATCAAGAGCGAGGGCGAAAGCTGTGCTAGAACCCTCTTACGCTACCTATGGCTTCAAGGCTGCCAGAACCGAGACCCCCGTAAGCTACAAGCAGATCAATGAAGGGGAAATGAGGGTGCTCGTTATAATACAGGGTTTTGAATATTTGGGGGCTGGGATTTAAAACATTCCTATGCAAAATCTACTACACCATTCGAGCTGAAATAACGTTCACAAAGTAGCAAAATATCGTCTACGTTATCTGATAACTTATTCAACATCGGTACTTGCCTAGATTTTCCGAAATCGAGAAAAAACTGCTCTCGGCGGCGTGCACAATTTTCGCAGAAGAGAGTCGAAAAGCTATTTTAACGTGATGCGTCATCTGTCGAGCAGTGAGACAAGCTCCATCCCGGCCGTTGGCGCGCTTACCTCGCTGCCCGACAGATGACGCATCATGTCAAAATAGCTTTTCGACTCTCTTCTGCGAAAAGTGCGCACGCCGCCGAGAGCAGTTTTTTCTCGATTTCGGGAAATCTAGGCAAGTATCGATGTTGAATCACTTATCAGATAACGTAGACGATATTTTGCTACTTTGTGAACGTTATTTCAGCTCGAATGGGGCAGTAGATTTTGCATAGGAATGTTTTAAATCCCAGCACCCAAATATTCAAGACCCTGTACATGAAGGAAAGAAGCCAACAGTCGGCGAGGCCAAGGAAAGCGTTGGGGATGGTACTCTATGTATTTTATTTTGATGTTTACTTGGATAATGACAGAAATTAGTAATGTAATCTGTTTAGGGGAAAGAAAATTAAACACAAATTAGAAGAAAAAACAACGTGCCGATGGTGGGAACCGAACCCACGGCCTCCGAATATCGCGTCCGGTGCTCTTCCAACTGAGCTACATCGGCCGCTGTCCCCCCTGCTACTTGCTTGGGTATTTATGTTGTCTGTATACGAACCTTGAGAGTGTTCACCAGCGCCACCCTCAACCATAGCGGCGGACGTGGAACGTCCTTTGTTACCGCCAGCGTCACGTAGAACGTCATCAAGAGCGAGGGCGAAAGCTGTGCTAGAACCCTCTTACGCTACCTATGGCTTCAAGACGCCAGAACCGAGACCCCCGTAAGCTACAAGCAGATCAATTTAAGGGAAATGAGGGTGCTCGTTATAATACATGAAGAAAAGAAGCCAACAGTCGGCGAGGCCAAGGAAAGCGTTGGGGATGGTACTTTATGTATTTTTTTTTAATGTTTACTTGGATAATCACAGAAATTAGTAATGTAATCTGAAAGATAATTAAACACAAAGTAGAAGAAAAAACAACGTGCCGATGGGGGGAACCGAACCCACGACCTCCGAATATCGCGTCCGGTGCTCTTATATATATATATATATATATATATATATATATATATATATATATATTGTGCCGCGAACTGTTGAAATCATTACTTGTTCCTGTTCGACAGCTGCTTATAAGTTCTCATATATATATATGAGAACTTATAAGCGGTATATTGCCAACAGTTACTTCTTTTCCTTTGTATTTAAATTCTACTAAAATAACGGCATCTAAAGACTTCAGCTTTACAGCCATTTTTATAATCTTATATATGAAGGCCCGGTGCCATTAAAGCTCAATAGGCCTGGACAATGTCCTTTTTAAGTTGTCTTCTTACATGTTTGCCGTTTGGTATCTCTCATAGCCTAAGTCGCTTTGGGACGTTAACGCCTGTACACGAAACCAACGATATAAACTTCTTTTCTTTCTTTAGGGTAAAGCAGCGCACCTGCATAACCATCAAGGAGGAAGGGGCGAGGCACAGCGCTGACTAGCAACTGGCGATTTTCTTCGTACCGCCACTGTTTAAGCATATGCGTGTACCGTTGATAATAGATAGAAAAACGCGGAAAAGAACATGACAGCTTGATCACTCACAAGAAAATTGGTTCTAGGATGACACAATACGCTCGTGATTTTTATTTAATATGGCGATGAGCGGAGTGCTAACGCATGCTGGACCTTTTCGCGCGCTGGAATCCATGCTCTCAACCTTCATCTCCGCTCTTTCCTTCTCGGAGTGCATGCACTCTTTGCTGCCGGCCAGAAATGACCGCACTTGCCTAGACGAAGACTGGCTGATTGAGGCAAACCCCTACCTTGCCTTATTTTGTTTCGCGTTGTCAGAAGAATGACCTCTTCTTGCCTTCACTCTGCCATGGATACTCGAATGCATAGAGGTTGAAGGATTCAGCCAGTTTGCGACAACACTGACGTCTGCAACACACCTCTGAGGCCTGAGGGTGTGTTGTAAAACATTTTCTGAGCTTTCTACTTCTTGTGCTTCTGCTTATTTATTCGTGTGTCCAGTTCAGCTCATTAGAATAAAATAACGTCCATCGCAGTGCACGGCGGTGGCGATGCTACACGCTGCGAGTTATGTTAGGCAACTTGAACAGCAATAATGGCGATGCAGCGGGGAGTATAAATGGTCATGCAGGGATCTGGTGATCAGCCTCGACTTCGAGAGATCAGCTTCACTCATGATCTTGGTAGGAAGACCAGGCTTTCAGCGGGAGTGCCGCGTCGACACCCTGTGCCCACGCGTGCCATAAATTTTGATCCGCGGGCGAGCGAAGCTGCCTGTGTAGTGGGAAGCACTGCTGTACTGGGGATATTACGATTGCCATTCCGATGGGAATGCTTTGGCAAGGCAGAGCCATTCGTTATCCCAACTCTGAGTAAAACTCTTTCCTCAACTTTCCAGAGGACTTCATACAGCCTCTCCTCTCCTCCACAAATCTTGTTTCTACTCTTAGAGCGGTAGTTATATTTAACGGAAAAATCAAGCGCAGTTCCGCGCATGAATTTGATCTTCATTTGAAACAGAATCCCTGTATAGAACAGAGTGGCATTAAAATACAGCAAGGTATAGTCTGGTGTACATAGTGTTACGTATTGGTGACAAGCCCGGTGGCCACAAACGAAAACAGTGGGGTTAAAAATTGAATGAAACTCTCTATTGGGCTGACTTGCGCCCGCAAAAGAACGAAGCGAATCAGCGGCGGCGATATAACCGAACGTGTTCGTCGGTCGTCGAACTAAGAATGCTCGTCACACCGGTCAACGTTCAATTTAAAGGCGGCGAAGAAACATCTAGGTAAAACCACAGACGGTGTCTAGCACACTAAAAACCTTCCGCGTAGACACAATGAGAAGTGAGGAAAACTTGCGAAACCTTGTCTGAAATCCTTGTGTCTGCGCGCAAACATTTCAGTATGCATTTCAATTAACTCGCCCAACTTTCCGCTCTCCTAGGTGTCTATCGCAACCTGAAACATTGCTGAAACGCACGCGAGTGGCCGGAATATTAGAGACACATCTCGACGCATCTTGCACGACAAAGAAAATGATAATGCTCGAAGCTGCAGAAAAGGAACAAATAAAGATATGAATGGTTTGCGGCAATAGCTCACCACCACCTCACCATGACTCCTGGACTGTGATCTTTGTTGCTAAACCGAGCTATCGATCGACAAACTAGTTTCAACTGTAGGAAAAACCTGCTAATCTTTATCGAGTTCAATTTTGGCGCAACCAAATCAGGAAGAGGAAAGAAGAGCGCCCGCATTAAACAGACTGAGTGGTGACACGCATAGAAGCGTCAATGTGTCCTGCAGAGGGGATTTATATTAGCCGACTAGTGCGCTTGACAGCTTTACATCAAACAGCAATATAAACATGAAACACACCGTTTTACAAAATGGCCCTGGAGCCATTTTCGCGTGCCTTCCCCTTTGCACCTGGATAGAGTTGGAAGTCGATGAAGGTGTCACTTGAATACCCCAGGGGCCGGCTTGATTGCATCCGACGAAGGGAAGTACCGCTCCAAGACTGGGACGAAGGCAGCGCACGCCCACGCTGCCCCCGTACTCTGCGAGTATTTGGCACGCTTCCAGTTTTTGCCTCTCCTTGCCGTCGCTGTTGCTTTCAGATGCTTTGCTGATCTTTTGCTAAGGCCACCTCCTTTGTGCGATGTAGGTCTGTTCGAACTTCTTTCGAGCTTCACGCTGGTGTCGTTGACCTTACTAGAGAGCACGACGCCGCGCCTGTGCGTTTATTTCTCGAATCCGTCAGCCTCGTAGTCCCTGTTGCCATGTGTCGTTTGCATGGTGCTCGTAATGAAGACAGCGCATAAAAAGGGCAACCACTGAAGAGGGCGCAAGACAGAGAGCGTACTTTGCGTCATGCCCTCTTCAGTGCTCGCGCCACTTATCCTGCAAACCTACCGAAATGAAGACGCCCATGTCACGCATCGCAGCCGACGTGGTCCTGTTCCTCATGACAAAATCTTCAATGACAGCACGACTATGGGAGGGGCCATCGCTGGTGCAGGCGGCTGCTCTTGTCACCAGGAAAAGTTGCAGTGGCGACGAATTGCAAAAATAACCCGGCTCGGGTATTTGCGAAGCGCTGTTCTCAAGCGCCTCTGGCGTCTAGGGTTGTCGTCAGTTCTTGAAAAGCCACAGACGCCCCTGACAGGTGTGCAGTGTTCACGCCACAAGGTGTTTAAGCAATGCAGCGTTAAATCACCACAGCACCGCGTAAAGTATTCAGAAACGTCTTGCGACAAGATGACACACATTGATGATTGGGTACTTCCGATTGCACGGCGGTGCGTGACTATCAGCCTGCACTCGGCAAGATCGCAGATATGTTCTATGGCGGCACATTGCTCAATGCCATTAAATGACAGTGAGATCCAGACGTGCCGAGCCCTCCGCTACCAATGTAGAGGTGCATTCAGCCGCATTTTTGTTAGGAAAGTTTAAAATAGCAGATCCGAAACGGTAGATTCACTGAGCACATTTCTTCCTTGCTAACCGGTCCGAGAATGAAAACTGCCTTCCGAAGTGCTCCCAGATAAACGCAATTCCACTCTGCAAAACTGTCCGCAAATGTGCGCTAAACTGAGAAGGTGCATTTGTAATGACGTGTTTAGTCGCTGAACTAAATTTGACCACGCACTCCATTCAAATACTAATGCCTACTATATAAGACATCACTTACTTAAGGTGTACACAATATCAGGCAACGCAGTATTGCGTGAAAGGAAGGACAACAATAAGAATAAAAATACAACAACAAAAACACTATTCCTTCCTGGGTTGAGTTGAGTTAGCTTTAGGTACTTACTACGGCTATAGCCTTGAGAAATTCTTGCTGACAATTGTTCCACTGTGGCGGCATTGAAATCCTAGCAGTCAAAGTTTTCGCCGCGATCTCTGACCTAACTCAGCTACAAAGTCACGCAAACAAATATCCACAACTGGCATCAACTACTGCTGTCACTGTTTCAAGTGAAGACCAGTATCTCCAAAAATTTAGGAAAAAACCATGAAGCCTCTTCCTTATGCGACCGGGATCACACAGGTAAAAATGTCGAAATGTAGCGTGTGGGACTCCTATACGCGATGCGCAAAACGCCAACAACGCCGCCTGTCGCCAAAGCGGCAAAGCGTAGGCGGGCTCAGTCTGGCGCTGTTGTGTCAACGTCTATGTGCGCGCGTCGTGTTTTCGTCTTTGGTCGCGGTTTACCATGTATAACGCCGCTGTCAACTTTTAGCAATGTCCGGGAAGAATTGCTGCGTAGTTGGTTTTTTGAACACACATAAAACCGTGCCAGGAACATGTCTGCATAAGTTTCAGTGATGCTTCACGAGAACGACGGGGGCCGTGAATCGCGGCTGTTCGACGCAGAAAGCAAGCTATCGCACCTAATGATATTTGTTCATGTTAATGTCATATTTTAGACGCGCTGCCACACGACCAAAGCTAATGCCATTTCCACGTTATGGTAACTGTTATTGATATGCAAATATTGGAGTGCCTTCAATATGTTGCGAAGATGACGGCGCTGTAAACGAAAGCAGCCTTTAAATTGACATTCATGTCTAGCATACCTTGTAACCAACATTTTGATTAGGACTATCAATTACGAAGCTAAGAGCTGTGTAGGCGGCATTTGTATACGAAAGGTGCGCACGTCTGCGCTTGACTGCGAAACGCGTAAGAGTTTCAACAGCGTACACTTTCCGTGCTAAAGCAAGTGTCAAGAGCAACACGTAAAATAGGCATTATGTAGTGTACTGTCCGACGGAGCTTTTATAGAACCTTCGAGTATCGCCCTACGGTCCACCATACTACGGCCCCGTTGACTCCAGTACGTTTTCGCCAAATCGTTCGCTCGGCGTATTAAGGGCCGTCGAAAAATGCTCGAGCTTGGCCTCATCAAGAAAGCATACGGTAAATTCGTAACGCTTGCTAGCTACATCGGATGCCACGAGCTTACCGAAACGACGCTGCCCGCGAAGGCGGCTGATGACGGCGCTCTGGCCATGTGCTAGGCCCTAGTCGTCGCTAGGCCTAAATGGTTTCGCATAAAAGCCGTAGCTGCAGAAGTGCTTTGGAAATAGTAAATTTCCTCTTCATAAAACTGCCTTACTATGAGTTCAATTGTCTCACAAATCGTCTTACAGTTAACGGAAGCTGTAACTTCGGCGACGCCTTAGCAGCGGAGCTAGAGAGCGAAACCGGATGAGCTGCGTCACACCGGCGGCAGCTGCTAAAAGCAGAAATTTACTGGTATTGCGGTTGTCACTTCTTCCGAAATCTCGTTACAAAACAGCGCTCCTCAGTAAAGATAATTTTTTTCGATTCCTTCCTCAAATTGGCGCGTATTATTTAAGATGAACAGAACATGCTTTTCTGAAGGCGGCGAAAGAAATCCGTTGTGTCGTCAACTCTGCGCCGACAGACCGCGGCCGCAGAAGCGACCTGTTCCGCCCGCGCTGAGTGCGATGGCTACGGGTCGGCTTTCAGCGATGGGTGTCAGTTATTTTTTGTTTACGATGCTATTTAGCATATTTCACATAGATGACTGGCTGCAAATTTATAGGAGTACAGTATACTATTTTATGCGGGTGACACTTTTGTAATTTATTTTGGGTGTATCTTCTCGAGTCTCTGGTGTCGAGTAAAACATTTTCTCGTTGATCGCATTCGGATGAGTGCCTCAAACTCATTCCATACCTAATGTCGTTTTCATCGAATATCATTATATATTCTCATCTAGTAGCAAACAAATATAATTTTGAACGATCGTCATTCAATGCAAAAGGCATAAATTTGCCATCTGGCGGGGCTAAGTAATAACTATTTTTTAGTCTTTTCTGCTTGTCAGTGCACCTTCCGTGAACACTTCTTGTTTAAACTTAGTCGCATCCGCTAGCCGGGAAGATACAATACGCATTAGGTTTGTGAAACGCCTAGCCAGACGATCTTTAGCGTGCATTGACATCGCACAGCACACGGTTGTATTTTGCGTTTCGCCTTCACCTAAACGCGGGCGGCGCGGTCGACTCGATCGGTCCCGATAATTCGATCTGCCTCGGTAGCCTGAGCCACTGCAGCGGGTTATTGAACAGATATTTGCCAATATGCGTTTTGAAACTTGCCATGCAATTACTTTGAAGACCAGAGCCAGTGTTCCTGTTGTTTGGCGAGATTGCGAAAACATAACATGTCGCTGCGCTTGCTATTCAGACTAAGGGCTCTAGAGCTTGTTATAAAGCGCCCTGTAATTATGCAGTTGGGCGCGAGGGTGATACAAATGAAATGAAGATGATACTACAATAATAAAATAGAATATGAAATTGAAATCTAATATGCTCTTGGCTAACCTGTGTTGCAGCTTTTCAGATATTGCCTCTGCTGATATCTCACTCCCCCACGAAATTATCTACCCGATCTGCCTTTTTGACCACAGAATAAGTGAAATCCATCCTGTACAGGCAGTGGTAAAGCGCAAGCATGAAAAATCTGAACTTTGCTACAACAGCCCAATATGCGCTATTTTTCTGATGCTCGGAAGGCTGGTTTGCAAGCTCGCTGGCTTTTCCTGCGGTCGCACCGGTACGAAACCACTCGTAGTTTCGACGACACTGCCTAGTTTGCTGTAGCAATTTATTGAATGTAAACGAAGCAGGCGTGTACCATTTAGCAAAGAAAGAACATTGGTTCATAGGTCAGGGAATGAACGAATTAGCGTGGCGTTGTAATGAAAGCGGGAAACTCAAAATGAGCACCACTTCGTACGCAACCTTGTTGACGCTCGTCTGCAGCAGACACTTGATGCATATGTAGGTGATGTAGTTCCAGACGGCCGTGATATCGAACACATGTCCACTATTATAATGCATGATCCTCTTGCGCACACGGTCACCGCGGAAGTGCCCGCTAGACGCGCACAAACGGCAGATCGCAAGCGCGCACCACGGCCACGCTTGCCGCATGAGGCCCGCCTCGGGTTCCGACGCCCGCCGCTACGCGGCTTTCAGTGGCGCCCCTAAGGCACTGCGCATGGCGTATATCCTCTTTAGGGCAGCACAGAAGCAAGTAGGACACACCTCTGCACATTGTAAAGTTGTGTTTAGGGTGCCGCATAAGCTGTAAGGTGGTGATGTAGATCCCGGCGCACACCGGCTGATGCACATAATAGTGATGTTTACAAGCACGTCGGCTGCATCTACTGTTGGGTGTGGGGAGAACCAGTGCGAATGCGATGCAGCAAAATGACTTGAGCTCTTTGGAGAGTTACGCGCGGTTGATTGGGTGGACACCACAGAGTCCGAAACGGTTGAGCACGCCACGTTGTTCACATAGTCCTGCTTCTGGATCCGTCAGGGCAACACCAGGTTCCCAAGGGAACCTGGTGTTACCCTTACGTATTCAGAAGCAGGGCTATATGAACAACACTATCGCCATCCCGTTGACAAGTACACCTATGTCCGAATGCAACCGCTACAAACGCTAAGAGCGTGCAAACGCAAACTCACTTAATTTGTGCACTTGGTGTGCAGTTTCTTAACCAATTAGGTGCTGGTAACTAAGGATCACTCTTGAAGAGGGGTACTCACGTTCTAACTTGTGAATAAATAATTTAGGATTCGTAAGGATGACAACAGGTTGAGCTGAAAAAGACAACTTCCATAAAACCGCCTCAGTAGGTACGACTTGATGCTAAATGGAGGACACAACCACAGCTCTGAGGGCAGACCGGACAGTATTTGGAGTTGGCTTATGAAACGGCACCACGCTAGCTTCACGGGAGTTGTCCGCGGAACCATCGGCAAAAGCTTGTAGGTGGGGCACTAATTCTGCTCAAAGTTGATTCAGTAAAAGCGAGCCTTTCCGGTCCGCTCAGAGCAAACGCGAGAACTAGTCAAGGTGCACTCGTAGTTGTCATATGACCAACACGGATTTAGCTACTGTACAAGATTTTGCCCCGAATACATTCTCTGTGAGGTGGACAAGTTGCATTAATTGCTTGTTTTCAGCCAAACGGCTTAGTTTTGTCAATAGTGGCACTTGATAAAGAGCCTTAATAATCCCAGCTGATTGCGGTACTCGCAGAGACTCTCCTTAGGCACTTTCTGTTGAAAATTTCGAGCAGATCGTACTGTGATACAGGAAGAAAATTTGAGCCTAATTGGTACATTATGAGGCTCTCCTCTGAAGAATCGTAGGTATGTTCATCGAGGGAGAATGATTTCCTATTGTCGGAGTTGTGATTTGGCGGATCACATTAAGTCATGCCAATTATGACGAGACAATCTAATGCAGTGCTTGTTGTTAGCGGAGGCCAGAGGCAAGAAAAATTCCAAAAATTCGCATATGACTAAATTGAGAAATGCAGGAGCTGTCGAAGCCTACCTTCAGCCGCACATAATGTCTGCCTATACCCGTGAACAGGGCAAAGCCAAACGTTTCCTCTCACATACTCAATGTCCCACGTTGGCGATAATCTTGTGTCAAAATAAGGGTTTCAAGAGCTCCCAAGAGTGGGCTAGAAGATGGTAAAGCAAATAAAAATGTCGTGCGTGCACCCTTACATGCGTAGCTGCTTGTGATGTTTCTTCAAAATATTGAGATGACCAGCCATTGCAACGCTTAAAAATGCGCTGAATAACACTTCCCTGAGGCGCACCACGCAATACAGCCATTTGCGTGCTTAAAGTGCTCGCTATAACTGCGCTTGTGTCGTTCCATTACATATCGACGATTGAATAAATCTAGATGATAACCCTGCAAAACTATATTTTGCGATTGACAGCCACGCTTTTAAGCTTTAATGAAATCAAGAAAAATGGCTAGTGACGGAATGTTAAAAGCTGTCCGATGATCAACGTGGCTTGCCAAGACGCTACCTTACTCCCTCATCCTTGAGCGGAATTGGCCCATGTATAATGGAAGTGCCTTGTTTGCTTCTAGCCACCCCGTTAACCCAGTGTTTTCTAGATTTTACATCAGGTTAGCCACACAAGGTGTCAAAGATACAGAGCGACATGAGTTCAGGATCGTCATTTGGTCCTTCGGTTAGGACATGAAGTTTGGGTATTCAGCACAGGGTCCGCGTTCACATCAATAACATGACAAAATGGGGCATTTATTAACCCCTAATAATCTACACACGAGTCATGCGTATACCGAGTCAACAATGGTGTCGTTTTGGCTGAGTTTGTTTGAATAACTGACCCAGGAATTCCCGAAAAATGGCCTTGTGCTGAACCGAGTTGCTACTTAGGATAGTCTTTGCTGTTGAATGAAAAACGTAAGATACTCGAAATACATGCCCTCAGTGTGGTCAAAAAATTATACGTGCAGGCTATAACGATGCGTACCTGGGCGAACCGGCGAACTGTACAAATACCTTTTTCTCATGTAAATAGATTGTAGATATTTTTTATAGAGAGAATTAAAACGTTATGGCTACCCATATCTAGCTTTAATTATTCAAACTGCAGTGTACTTTTCGAGTCGAAACGATGGAAATATTAGCCGACTTGAGCTCGTTCTCTGCGTTGAATGCTCTAAACGATTTAGGCGAGCAATTTCGTTGATCACGTCATTTTGAACGAACATCGTGTGCCGAGAGCCGAAACGCCACCTTCTTAAGCTAGCTGATCGAGGTCGTGGTGTTTGTAAAAAGCTTCAATACACGTATCACGTGAAGAAAATGGACGGACATTGAGTTTCTTCAGCATTAATTGCTCAATAGTGTATTCCATACTGATGCAGTCAATGAGCGTTTCTGCGACGTTATTACTAAAGGCGTTAGCCGGCCATTCACCGAACATCTCTCTATTATTCTTGTCGTCGCTTCGCCGAACCTTTATCGGAATGATAGTTCAGGAATGAATTAATTTTTTTTTCTGTTAGCGTAGTTTTTTATCACAAAGAGAAGAGCTTTGGTCAAATATTTAGACGAATCGGTGGAATTGATTTGTAGACAGGGAGTAATTACTCATCGGCATCCCCCCAAGCGAAGTCATACGGCTACAAAGGAAAGCTATACAGCTTTCTCAGAAGCTTCTAGAACAAAAAATCGCCCTGCTCTAGGGATCAGAAGGTCGATTGGGAGAGCGCCTGCCAGGAAAAGGCAGTTGTCCTGGATTCAATTTCCGGAGCAGGACGAATGTTTAACTAGGAAGTGTATGAGCAAGCTGCTTAGCATTCCACTGCAGCCCTATGGCTGCACTTGGGCGAATGTCAATGACTAATTACTCCCCTATTACGAACAGAAGTGTGTTACGATTCGGTCTTCACTTTAGCATTTCTTTCCTTTCAGTAAGTTACGCTTACACTTGTTACCGTCACGAGGCTGTGAATCTCTTTGGTATTGTACTTTTTTTTGTTTTACTAAATCATGCCCCAGTAGAAAGAGCGTTCTTAATGTTTTTCTTATTGTGGGAGCATCATTGATAGTAAATTGTTTCTACGCCTTATCCGACAGTATTGAGTGCTTTTTATCTCAACTTTATGAAGAAGCTTTATACCCCCCAATCATATCCAGAAGAGCAGGAATTTTCTCCTCTTTAATAACCTCCCCGCCTTTTCTTCTACTCTTCCCCCTTTTCCCCCAGATGTAATCTGTGTCGCTTACTGTAATGTCACAGCCGGCAATGTACCTCTAGTGCTCTTTTTTTAAAACAAACAAATTTAGAAGGCACCTAAATGCTTCTCAGTGGCCATTGATACTAGCCTCTAAAACAACGCTATTTAGTTTGAATTTCTTCAGTATGCAGCAACCGCAAGACTTTAGGCATAACACCCTAAACACCCTAAACACACACACACACACACACACACACACACACACACACACACACACACACACACACACACACACACACACACACACACACACACACACACACACACACACACACACACACACACACACACACACACACACACACACACACACACACACACACACACACACGCACACGCACACGCACACACACACACACACACACACACACACACACACACACACACACACACACACACACACACACACACACACACACACACACACACACACACACACACACAAGAATATTTGCATGAAAATGCTACCCTGGAATACAATAGCTTTTCTGCTCCCTGGTAATTACAAAAACCATAGCGGAGGACTGAGGGCTACTTCAACATTCCAGTATATGAAGGTCGACAGGCAACCGCCCTTAAACTTTTGATATACAGGAATAAAACTTCATTATTCGAATAGCGGTTTTACTTCATTCCCGAGGTATTCCTTTGTGATCCCCAATATGTGCCGGACTTTGCTCCTAACGTCATCTTACTGATACTATATTACTGAGAATAAAGACAAAGTGTTCTAATTCTGTTGATAAACAAGCCATATCCCTTCGTTTCAAATTCTGCATTTTACGCTGTAACGACTCATAAGAGGATTTATTCAGTGCATTTAAATCAGGTGTAAACTTCGTTCTTCGAAAAAAAAAAAAAAAACAATTTCCATGCGCTGCGTTTTTAGTAAAGTGCTCGCAACGTTCAGAAAGAATCTACGCTGAAATGCTCATAAGTTCTTTCTTCACAACGATTTTCTTGTTAAAATGCAAACCTTAGCGTCCTTAAAGCTAGTTTTTTTTTTATTTTTTTTTTTGGGGGGGGAGAGGGGGAGGGGGAGTTCATTGGCGCAATCTGAAGGAAATATCTACATGGTGTTTACGTTTCAGCATTCGCGAGCAAAACTCCGCGGTTCAGGTTCTGCTACTTTTTCCTTTTTTGCTTAAGCATATGGACCACTTGCCTCGCGTTCTGCCATCATCTCACATACGCGTCCACTTTATGGAGAAATCGGTCGTTCATACGGAGATCTGAACGACTTGGTCGCTCGTAAACGTAAAGAACGCCACTTACTGGGGCGGTCATGGCCCCAGTACATTCCTGGCCCCTTACATTCCTAACATAACATCCAGTCCTTATCTCACTCAAGAAAACAATAGCCACGGCTTTGCAAATACAATGTATCGGCAAGAACAGGACATGTGCTGAAATTCAAGAAGGAAGACAAATGTAACTACAGTCTGAGAAATAGGATACAGCTGAGGTTACGAATAGAATAGTGTAAGTGCCGTTCCATACCTGCTACACTGCTGGCTTCTGAAAGTATGCGCCTGCAGATATAAAGAGATATTTTATCTTGCGAATATTACAAAAGACTAGCCAACGCAAACGCAAAAGTTGCAACCACAGTTTTATAGTTTTGCAGACAATAACCTCTTATACAAATCGTTTACTTATCGCTGGATATAACAAGCCTTGCGTCACCACTGAACAAGGATCTGAGCCGGATCCGAAACGTCAGGTTTTTCTACAATATAAAAGTGATGTTTGGAGAACTTTCGTTTCTCTTGGGTCTTTTACCGATCCCTCAATCATCGAGGGCAGTGATCCTTTTCAGGAATTTGGCGAAAACGTATTGATAGGCGTGTTACTTTTGAAACGTAATGAAGCTTGCTATTCGAAACAAGACATGAACAGTCGAAAGAATAGATCATGTGTTCTGCTGCGTTTCTTTATTTTTCTGCAGTTCATTTCTGGAAGTCTATTTGATTTGGAGCTACATCTCCGAAATAGCAATGTTCTTTTACAACACTGATCGAGCATTTGAAGGAGCAGAATGAGGGCATGAAAGCGGCAGCTCTGGGCTGTCGGGAATCCGGTCCCGAAACCGGCGCCACGAAAGTGAAGCTGCCTCCACCGCAGCGCCACAGGAAGTGGTGGCTGCTTCTCCGCAGCCTCTCGCTTCCGCGCTCGAATGCGCATGCGTCCGGAGAATTCGACGTCACGTCCTCTTCCGCGCCGGTGTCTTTCTTTTCATGTTTGTATTTTGCTTTTCGCTAGAGCTGTTTCTTTTCCACCTCGCCTCTTCTGTCCATCTCCCTCGCACACTGCCGGCGCTCGCCGGAGCAGCGTTTCCCGCTGTACAGCGCTGCCCGCAGGAGCAGCACCGACGGTCTCAGGGGCGCGCGGCTGCAAGCAGCCGCCGTTGGCTCGCGTGAGGGTAGAAGGGAAGTGCACTGCTGGTCATGGCTACCTTGCGACGGCGGCACCGTGGATTTGTGGCACTGCGGCCTCGCGGCTCCTCTTCGCTGTGGCATCCAACGACGCTCGGCGACGATGTCCAGCCACGCCACGACGTGCGTTGACGCGGGAAGGCTTCATCGGCACGCCCTGATTCCTGCCTGCCGCACCGACGACGTCTCGGATAACAGGTGAGGGAGACGGCGCCGCTGTCCGAGAGGCTCGCGCGCCGCCTGACCACAGCCGCGGCTCGTCAGAGCTCGCACGATGCGGCACCGTTTCGGGAGAACATTCCCTCGCGTCCTGCTTCTCAGCTCGGCTCGTTTAGAGGACCCTCTCCAGTGGTTCTAACTACGAACCCGGGCTCGCATAAGTAGCCATGAGACAGGGTAAATGCTCTAGATATGCAATGTTTGTATAGCAAGCAGCCCAATAGTCTGGCTGCAGCTTCAGCTGAAGAATAAAATACAGAACTTGCAAGATTCGAGAGGTGAGTATTGCCGACTTTGTGATCGGCACTGAGGTACAGAATCACAGCAATAAGTGCAAGGAAGTAATATTTCGGACTGGGGCGTTCTTCGGATTTCATCGCTGAAGGCAGTGGCGACAAATATTTAACAAGAACTCTAAAGTACCCTCAGCGTTTAGCTTCAATGAGCGATTCATATTCTGTGCATATATCCGTCTCCGCTGTTACCACTATAGTGCAGAATTTGAAAAACTCTGCTGATACTTTCATACGATGCCGCTTTAACAAAGAAAGGTTTATGATTATGCCTATTTTGGATAAATATAGTTTAAAAGTTGTTTCAAAAGATCTGAAAAATGTTATTTCAAATTGTTTGAAGATAATCGGAAGTGACAGATAACCAGCAAAATTTTCGGCATGTAAATGATCCTTGTCTACTGATGTATTAGGAAGCCTGATATAAGAAATGAAAATTCCAACAACTAATGGGTGTGGAATAAAAATAGCTATGCTGAACAGTCGTGGCTGTTTCAGTGTTTTTTAAGTTGAACTATTATGATACTGCATATTAAGTGGATTTTCGGCATTTCATTCTATGTTACTTGCATTATTACGCGAATTATTATTATTACGCGAATGCATTATTCTAGAATTGCATTATTACGTAACCCTACGATTTAGAGGCACTACGTAACTATATAAGAGGCGTTTATAGGTACAACGTTTCCTCTCAAGTTGCTAGGAGAGTGGACACGACATCTTTCCATGGCAACCAACATTCGTCCTTATCGTTTCTTCCTGTCGAGGGACTCTGGTAATTGTTGCAGACTCCCGCGATACCTGTCTCGACGGAAAGCGGGCATCACGTAGGCGGCGCTTCTGATCGGAAGTGACGCTGCCGATGGACCGAAATGGGGAGGAGAGGCAGCGCTCATTCCTCATTGGCACACGTTTTATGCGTTAAACCAACGCAGTCTGGTGATGCATATAAGTTAAAACTAATGCACAAGCTGGAATTAGGGGAAATTGACCGCATAGCTATAAAAGATGCGGATCGAATAATGATCTGGATGACAACGTGAGTAAGGAACTTCATTACGTTGATTACAAGCTCGAGCTCAAAGCCTCATAGCAGACCTTAAGACGATGAGATGGATATTGGCAGCCCATATGACAAGCGCATAAAGCTTTAGGGGTGATATATTTGAGCAAAAAGGCAGATGTCAGGGACACTTCACAGGATCAGATTATTGAAAATGTTAGATGAATAAACACTCCCATATCGCACACGCTTCTAGCGCCGCTGGGGCATAATTTCAGAGACTTGCGAGAGGTATCTACCTTGCAGCAAGCTTCTTTCGACGTGCAAAAGAACTGTGAGTTGAGCTAGTTGGTGCATCATCAGCGCTGTTCCCGTCTACTCGCTTGTCCTATGTTTGTTGCGCTGTGTATTTTTAAAAAATTCATTCGACGTATGCGAAGTTGGTTTTGACGGAAGTGTTGCACCAGGCCATAGTTGCTGCCGTAAGAGCTCGCCGGCAGGAGCATGTACTTCTTATTGGCTGCGCAGAAGCAGCCACGGAACAAACTTCCATGAAATTCAATTAAAACTCACTTTGGCTTGGAAAAATATTGTCGGTATCAGGGGCCTTGGGTCTGGAGTCTCCTTTCGCCACATACCTTTTCACTCATCTTCACCGCTACCTTTAGCTCCTCCTGTGTGTTATGAAGTAAAACACTCTTGCCAGTGGTGTGCCAATAAATCACCCAATTGGCCAGAATTCATTCTGTTTATTATTCGGTAAATTGCCTCCTTAAATAAAGACAATTCAGCTGACTGAGCTTGGAGAGACGACAGGATTTGCCAAACTTAGTACGAAGTTAGCACCACAGACTTCGCGCGAAACACAGCGATCGAATAGTAAACTCGAAAATGCATTTCGTTCCACACTCGCAGATCCACGCAACATTGCTGTTTATTCTGAACGTGGCAGCAAAAAAAAAAAATAAATTCGCGCACTGTTTTACGGCTACAGGTTTGCACTGACAGAACGCGCCAGAATTTCGATACATTGCCGGCAGAGAAGGTGCCCCATAACTGGTCCGTTCCCGTGGCTCCACTCGCGTTCAAGCGTCGTCCGTGAAAGTCGGCAGCTGTCACTTTGATCG
>NC_139349.1:164587636-164712636 GCF_055883805.1 Amblyomma maculatum | reverse complement strand
CAGACGATTGTCAAATGAGGTGTTTACGATATTCTGGGTTTTTATTTTTGTGGTCAATAACTGTAGCCATAACGATAACCATGTGCTGATATAAATGTGAACATTCTTTTCGAAATACGTGTGCAGGTTAAAAGCGAGAACACCGGGCTCACCTATTCATGCGCACTCGCTTTATCGTAGCAGTTAATCTAATTTTATGCATGCTTAGTTCGTTTCACAGGCAATAGTTGGATGGAGAATAATGAATGTCACACCACATTGGTGCTATTCTTTAAGCTTGATTTGATTCAGTTCTTGTTATATGCTCATCTGACTTCTTCCATCATCAGAAAACAGATGGGGCGATCAAAGTGCGAAATATAATCACAGTGAAATGAAATTCAAATGACGTCATAGCCTCACCTACCCCTTCCCCAACTTAGAGCCATATAGCGCTCCTGGGGAGAACATTTCGCCTTAAGAAGCACCCTTCCTTTGGGGCGCTCCTCTAGTTTGATTCCTGAACATTGCGTTGTAATAAGACGCGCGTTTCTAGTAAAAAAAAAAAAAAAAAACATATATGTTTGGAGATACACGTGCTGTACACTGTAAGACATTGGGCTATAACGGTTCTGAAAGCGTTCCACTACACCGTAGAAAGACTCTGTTACTATAAAAGCATCAACTGAAAAACCCATCGAGGGACACCCATAGTGGCTTCTGGATACATGTTAAAGAAAAACATCTATTTAATGTTGACGTCAAGATATATTTTTGAAGGAAGTCTGTGAAAAAAAAAAAAGAAAACTGGAGAGCACTCAAGCTCCGTCTTTGAGGGTTTGACGAAACATCTTTATTGGCTCCGTGTTGCAGATCCTCATTCGCTGATAAGAACTATGCTGCTTGCTTTATTGCGCCTTTGCTATTTCCCACATGCCAATTGGCATACAGTCGTCAGCTACTACCTCATATGAAACACTCCCCGCATCGATGCCTCGGAAGCCCCGTTTCAGTCGAGCCGTACGAACGTGCCTACTCGGGATCTAGAAAGTTTTCGATCTCTCCACCCTTCCATCTGAAACGCGAAGTTTGACTTAACTCCTTCCCTAGAGGGCATCTCATGTGCTCACGTGCCGTCGCGCAACCCGACGACTAGTCAGCGTCCGGCCATGTCAGTCGCTAACTACTTAAGTGAAGCATTCGATATTTTGCTCACCACGCCAACAGCGGCTAGACCGGATTTTCCGAAGAAAGAGGCCTTTAAAATGCCAGGACGTTAAAAGAGCATGATTGTGTAATGTAATGTTTAAGGCACCGAAGGCTGCACGTTAGATCTAAGAGAGGTCGCTTCGTAGAGCTCAGGAGTAATTTCAGCAAACGTTTTCTTTTAGCGTGTCATATCACAGGGGCGTTTTTGCATTTTGCGCGAATAGAAATGCGATAACAACGCAAGCATTCCGTTCTACATTCCTCAGCCAGAAGCCCAAGTCTCTGAGCCGCAGCGACGCCATGAATGGGCTTGGAATGGAATTGGTTTAGTACCAGCTTAGACGTCACAAACAAAAACACTGAGTTATGACAAAGGGTGGAGGGAGGTAACATTCTGCGATTCAATCTGTTGCCTCGCGTCCGCACCAAGGCATCCGCCCTAGGGCAAACACTGTGCGATGCCGGCCAGCGTGGCTGCGGCCGGTGGCGGCGGTGGATGGGGCTGCCGTGCCGCCGGAGCGCTCATTCCTGGCCAGCAGTGCGTAGCCGCTGGCACGCGCGGCTTCCCCGCAGAGGCCGAGTGAATGAACGCCGCAGCCGTGGGGGAGAAAGCGGAAGGCGCGATTGATGGCGGAATTTCACGAGAGGCTTCCGAGGGGGCTCATTTCTGCCACATTCTGTTTTGCAGCTGAGTATGGACTCATGTTTAGAATTTATTTTCACTGCAAACGCACATCAGCGGCGTGTAACTCGCTCTAGTGCTTGACGGCAACAAAATGAATGACAGCGCCACTGCGACGAGAAGTGTAACGCGATTCTATAGGAATGCTTGTCTGCCAGGACTAAGATAGCTGATGCCAGAGCATTCAGGCCGACACCTGTCGTATCAATTTGAAATGGAAGGAATGAAAAGGTTACACAGTTCAGTTTCCGATAAAGGAGAAGAATAAGGGTCTTTTCTTCTCTCACCTGTTCTCGCTCACTCTCAGGAACATAATATGTATGACCGTAGCGCGTTAGAACCGCGAAGCGAGCCATCCTCAATTTAAATGGCGGTTCATGAAATGTACAACGTACTGCGTACGCATTCACTAACTTCCAGCTATTTAAAGAAAGGAAACGTAATATGCTTGTATGTTCTGCTTGACTGAACTTTCAGGTGTTCTACCAAATGCATGGTTACTCATTATTAATCGAATATTTCTACCTCCAAAGAAACGAAGGTCAAAAAGAGCAGGAACACTTCTGTCACGAGAGTCCAGAACATTCTCAATATTTCTTTAGAGACAATCACTCAGGCCTACATCAGCCCGGAAATGCATGAAACAGTCTTCTGCAGAATAGTACCGTGCACTGGCGCCTTTTATTTCGTATTTCTTGTCGCAAACCCTTATGAGCGCATTCGTCTGTTATAGCGGATCCCAATAGTCCCTGGGATATTGCTTAGCGATTGCGCTAGGCTTGCTACTTTTATAATAGCTTAATCTATAAAAACATACAAAAACAAAAAGAGCATGCCAGATGAACAATTTTCATTGTCGCTTAGGCTGTCGGAAGTAAGGCATTCAGTGCATTCGACTGTACAGACTTCAGGCCATCATGTGTCGCGATTAAATTAGTCTTCATTATTAATATAAACAGCGCGAACACGAAAACAAGGGACAAGAAACACGAAAGCCACAGTCCCTTGTTTTCTTGTCCCTTGTTTTCGTGTTCGCGCTGTTTATATTAATAATGAATAAGTACCAACTCGCCCAACGAAGTATCTTGGTAAATTAGTCTTATTACCTACCAAACAACTAAGTCGATGCTTTAACGTAAATTTTTAAAAGCGCGCACTCCATTTTGTGCGTTCAAACCTCCATCAAGCCGCCAGCGCACAGTAGCTTTTGAAAATTCCCGAAGCACCCTATGCTTCAGCCTGTAGTTCTGCCACAAAGCTTAGTCTGCCTCCCCCGCTTCTTACCATGCCCATATCATTGCCGGCTGCAGAGAGCGCGAAGCACAGCTTCATGAAGTATGAAGCATCCGAAAGCCATTCCCCTCCTTCCCTCTCTAATCTCTTTTTTTTTTTTTTCTGCTGCTGGTCTGGCCGCCTTCAAGTTTTTCTCCCCCACCTTCAGCGTTCTGCACTATCGCTCTCCTAGCCTCGTGTGCGCGATCA
This sequence comes from Amblyomma maculatum, assembly GCF_055883805.1. Classification (NCBI taxonomy): domain Eukaryota; kingdom Metazoa; phylum Arthropoda; class Arachnida; order Ixodida; family Ixodidae; genus Amblyomma; species Amblyomma maculatum. The sequence continues at coordinate 164,709,284 of NC_139349.1, read as the reverse complement.
GCAAAGACAGCTCTCCACGCAAACGTTGTTCGTCCCCGTCCAAGCGCTTTGGCCGAACCGCTATGGACGGAGCGGCGTATAATAGCTTCCGCGGAGAGCCGACAGTGTTAGAGAGAGAGAGAAGGTGAAGAAAGAAAGCGCGAGCACAAATTTCGCGTTCCCGCGGCGGCCAGCCGTAGGTTTGCTGGCGCCTCATCGGGGGTCCTTTTGCTTCTCTCGGAGAGCGGAATGTTTGCCCAGTATGAGGGCGACGCTAATGTTGACACAGTCACCGCTATGCTCTCTCCGCGTCGCCCGGCATAATGTGCCAGTAATTCACTCCCCTCAGCTGCCTCCTCTCATTACTTTCTTCCGCTCAGTCGCCCTCGCTTCGTCTCCAACTTTATTTTTATTTATCGGCGTTCGCCTCAGCCGCGTGTGCGCAGCGTTTAATTGGAAGCCAAGCAATATACCCTGGTTTTAGCCTTAGCGCTCAAAACAGCCCTGCTTGAGAGCACTGTTCCGACGGTGCAATTTTTTTCGTGGAAGTTCGTTCGGATACTGTTTGGTATAAACATGTTCCACCGCTAAACAAATGTGTGCTTTGGCAGCAAAGAAGAAATGCCGGATGAGAAAGAAGGAGAGGATATGATCGCATTAATCATTAGGGGTGCCGTGGAGGCCAAAACTGTTGTCCATGCGTCTGAAGCCTCTGCAACCTGCCATCTACCACGCTTAGTGTACGTGAAACCTGCTAAGCTTGACAAGAGGCATAAAAGAGGAAGGAAACTCTCCCCTTTCCGACTCTTAGACTTAGTGGGGAAGAATAAATATTAGATGCTATTGAAATACTTTGATTTCTGAAAGGGATATTATTAAGGTCTGAAATATAAGGAATGCAAAATACTATTCTATAAAGAACTCGTATGCCTAAAGAATCCCCCTGAAAAAGTTACACTGACCTCCATCACTTTGTAAAACTCGATAGGAACATTGCTGAGCTATACTTTTCAGAAGTAGCACCAAAATATATAAACAACGCAAAACCGGATTTAATTTTGCTTACAGAGATTAAAACGGGAGAATGCACTGCTTTGCATGCTTTGACATACTTTTGCTCGGCGGTTTGCCATTGAATGACTGGCAGAGTTCGCGAAAGTGTTAAAACTTAGAGCTAACAGCATACAATGAGATGCGCTTATACCGCCAATTCGTGTCCTTATCGCAAAAACGCTTTCAGCTTGACTATCAGATGCATGCTAAACATTTGTCTATGGTAGAAATTTGGACAACCCAAAACCAGGGCGACGGAGAAAAACAGAACACATAACCCAAATGCTCGCTGCGTGTCTTCCGTCCTTTATACATTGTCTTGTTTTAGCATTGTCCCTTACGTTATGATAAATTAGAAGCGAAATGGCACAAGACCATCCTGGATGGTACATACAGAACAGTTACTTCACAATTTTGATAGGAAATCACGCGCGTATTTTTTATATCACTTCTTGCTCACACTTTCTGCTAACTGTGTCTACTCACGCTTTTCTTGAGGCAAGTAAGGCTTTCGCGTTAAAAGCAATTCGATCACCATGGACTGAAGAATTCCTCACGCTGGCTTCCTGCATTGATTTCTTGCCTGCAAAAGAAAAAGAAAAGACAGCGATATAACCATGGTTGTACTGAGCTAGACGAGCGAGAGTTCGGCTATGGATGGATTTTGCATGACTTAGTATTTTTATTTGCGGTTTTTATTTCACTCGTCTGCACCTTGTACACGATATATGAAGACATTGTAGCGTAAAGTTCAAATTCTGGTCGCAGTAACTATTTAACAGTAATTTAATTAAAACCTGCAATTAATGTAATGCAATCGTACTCCTTATATGCTGTCTAAGTATTACAAGACTTGAGGCTGCAGTGTAAAAACTGATTTCTAATCTCGATTATCTAAGTTTAATTAATTACGACGCGCTATAAAAATTTAAATTATACTCGACATAATGTACACTACCGTGTAGCACTTGTGATGACGCGGATTAACTCGAAGGCTTGACACTGAGACATAAGGTGGCTGGTCACATGGACGCAATCTCAACTTTTGCATTGAGTATAGCGCTTGCTCTACGAAAAAAACAAAAAACAAAAAGAACTGCTGTCCTAAGCGCACCCTGTCCTTTGTGTTTTCGTCATAGAAACCAAACTTTGTTTTGTCTTAGTGAGACAAGAAAGATTATTAAACTTAGCGGTTGGGATTTCTTATATCGGGTTATAACTGTTTTTGTACCTTTGTTTCTTGAGATAATATATTTAATCAGGTTTTTTCCTAATGAACGCGGAATCGTAACTTCATGCCTGCGTATACTTTTTTTTCTTTTTCATCCAATGCGCGATAGCCGGCCAAAATCGAGCCTCTCCTGTTTTCCGTATGAAGAAACATCAGCGAACGTAAAAACGAGAGCAAAGTAAAAAATTACGAAACAAACACGCTGATATTATCTTTATTCTCGTTCTAGTTGCAAGTGAACCGATTGATCCAGGTTGCTACTTTTACCGTCTTTTCTACTGTGCGCTGAAGCGTCTAGATGGACGCCCATTGACTGAAATTAAGATTTTAGGTCGCTGGCCCCGGCGATCGTCTGCGGTGAGAGCCTCCCAGGCACTGCTCCGCATTATGAAAAGCACAGACCTAAAGGCTATGATTTTTATGGTACGCTACGTGATATGACTGTGACGTGATGTGACATGTCTGTGATGCGACTGTAGTAACTTCACCCATCCCTCTCTTACAACTTTTATATCCACTCACCCCTTTACAACCCCCCCCCCCCCCCCGTGCAGGAGCAAACCGGTTTCTTTTACGGGTTAATCTCTCTGCCTTTCCTCCTCATCTTCCTCATCCTCCTCCTTCCTATTATTGTCTCTCTATTTCCCTTGAATAGACGCAGCTCCCTTTATAAACGTCAAGTTCCAAAATAAAAAGTAAAAACAATACAATATCAATAATAACTTTGCGCGTTGACCCCCCCCCCCCCCCCCTTTAAATTTTAACTCAAACCTTGCTTATTTCCCCTTTGCAAGTTTACTATTATGTTTGTTATATTTACATCGCGTCGTGCATAGATGCTTTGGCCGTTACCCACAAGCCCGTGAATGCCTCCACTGGGTCCCTTGATATGAAGCTCAGAGGAACAGAGCGCACGACACATAGTAAATGACCACTCGTCTCGCCCGTGCGTCGCCCGTCCGAGCCGAGGGGGCCGAGGCCCCAGTTGCGCGTGGGTCGAAGTGGACGCGTTGTTGGCCCCCGAGGGAATGTAGAGTTCTGCCGACCGCCCTCTGCTCGCCACTCGGCCGAGCTGTCACCTGCGCAGCGGAGTTCGGCGCATCGATGACCAGGGGCGGAACGTTGACCTCGGGTCGCTACCTCTTGCGATCAGCTTCGGGAGAGAGATTGAGTGAAAACATCCTCAACTTATGGGGTGCCACTGCGTGCGCGCTACAGAGCAATAGTGGGCGAAAAGTTTTTCCGATAATATGACACTCCCGGCTCTGAGCGGCTATGTATAAAAATAGTCCATTAGCTAACAACTCGGACAAATTCTCACAAACGATGGAAGCCTCAGAGTTGACCGCGGCAAATCGTAATGAAGAAAAGAATCACTTCTTCGAGGCTCTGGTGTCAGTGCTGTGCCTATTCGAATCACCTGAGCAGTACTAGCGTGCTCTTCAAACGTCCAGCTTTGATTGGATTGTCGGTAGGCCTTTTAGGTGTTCTGGATTGGCGGCAGAGGATATGGATGTTTTCACTCTGATATGTGATCTTTTTAGGGGATAGTTCGGGATTTAACGGTACCATTAAACATTGCGTCATTAAACAATAAACCGATTGCTCAATTCTACTTGCATACACATACAAAAACATTGCATCTCAAACACTGCAACGAATCTCAATCTAACGAACGTTTATTACGCCAAAGACCAGCCATTGGGTTTGCTGCCGGAACTATATAAATATCTTCTATTGCTGCAGGGAATAGTTTTCTTTACACCCGTGTGGTTTACCGGCTGAAGTTCCTCTGAGCATTATTTTAAATACTCATGTTTGGTAGCGAAGCTGCATGTTTGTTGTCACATGGATTGTTCGAAAATGTCAACCCATCAGCGTTTTTGGCAAAGCAAGAAAACACACGTAAATACTTCAAACCACAACGCTTCTCAGAATGAAGCAGTAGAGCCCTCCTCTCTTCGTCCATCTGTGCGTTGTTTACATAGCACGGAGCCCGCGCAGGCGTCACACGTCATAGCACTTACAACACCAGTCCCCAATCCGAAGCGAAATAATAAATAATGAAAGCACTACAGAGCAGGCGAATAAAAAAAAAAATGACCAGGCACAAAAATTTCTCTTTCCCCCGCGATCGTTGGCAGCGACTCCCCCCTCGCTTTGATCTTGGAAGGCTCGAGGTTCTGATGCCGAAGAATTCTTCGATCATGTCCGCCGCGTCAGTTCGGAGCGCGGGAGCTTCGTTCGCTTTCTTTTCTTTCTTTTAGCCTTTGTAAACTTCATGTCCAGCTCCGCTCTCTAGAATCCTCTTAACTCACTCTTTTTTATTTCATGCGCTCGTCCTTTCGTCTCTGAATCGTTTAACTGCGCGCACCGACCACCTCTCCCGCCTGCTCGTCGTTTCTGCTTGGATGGCTGAGGCAGCCGAGAAAAGCACGTTGGGAATTCTGGTGCCGTTTTTACTTTACGCCGTATGGATGTGTAGAGAGGAAAGAAAAAAGGAAGGACGGGGATGAGGAAGAGCGAACTACAAATTGTTGGTGGGTACCAGCATTCTTTGTTATTTCTCTAAAAATTCTTTAGAACAAAGATCGAGCAGGCAGAGTGCTCGGAGTCGGGGAGGTTTATTGAACCCGGTGTTTTGTCACTCGCAGAGCCCCGGAGACTTGTATCTTCGCTTGATGCTTTGGCGTTGTTTCACAAATAGTGCTCCGCTCGTGTGTCTTGCTGGCAGAGAGCTATCGATCCTTCGGTAAAAAAAAAAAAAAAAAACGCGTCTTTTTTTTTTTGTTTTTGTTTAGACGCAAACCAATGTATAGTGCTTTTTTTCTGTTTACATTATGACAGCCTGTGCTACGGCGCTTAAAAGCCTTTAAACATTAAGCTAGATAATGCACATTGCTTCTCTTTTAAAAAAACCTCCTTGTAAATACAAGGCGATCACGGCAAGTAACTGCGCATTAGAAGCCTGCTGCTTTTTTAGTGCAAAAATTATTTCTCGCAAAATAAATCACCTCGCTGCAATGAGCCCTGTTTTCTTCTGTCCGGTATAAATGAATGATTAACAATTTTCTCGGTTAAAGCAGATTGCAGGCCAGTGGAAAGAGGATAGGGAGGCAGAATTCTTCAGCTGTTGATTTGGACGTCAAATTCGAAACATCACCAAAACCAGTTCACGCCACCACTGAACTCAATGGACGCTTGCAGTCTGATCTATGCAGCTCTTTGAAATTCATATATGGTAGCATTTCTTCTTGGGTAATCTTTTCACATTATCATTCATCGAGACATTCTGAGCTGTATTTGTTTCCTAATTTCCCACGAGACTCAATCAGTGTTAGCGCCATTACGCAGTGTGCTTTAGTACTCCGTCCTTCGGTCCCTCTAAAAAAAATGCACAAATACAACAAACACATGCAACTTGATGCTATACTGAAAAAGTCCTTTTTTTTTTTTTGTCCCCCTAAACTGCCTTACGTGCTCGCGAAATGGCGAGATTCTGGAGAAAAAGCTGCGTTCCTTCGTGGAACAGCTCCTATTTCCGTGCAGTGTCTTTATACCCGCAAAGGGTGCTTCTCCGAAGCAAACGTATTTATGAGGCAAAACCAACTTTACGAGCATGTCGCTCATTTCAATGGGCGTGAACAGCAGTGGCGAGTTAGCGATGACCGTTCGCGTGTTTGTTCCTGCCATGCGGCACTTACGAATGTTCCCATTTGCATACGATGCGGTTTCGTCATAAATCTACGCCGCTGCTACCCTGCGCTCTTTTGTGCGGCGATCATCTGGGGTGGAGGCCTGCCAGGAACTCGATTTCCAAAGAGCCTGCACCACTTTACAGCGTGTTTCGCCCAGTGACTTCTCTTACCCCCTTTCCTTTCCTCTATATCCCACCATCACTGTTACTCTAGTACAGGGTAGTAAACCGGTCTTCATGCTAGTTAACTTCTCTGCCTATAGTCTTTCTTCTACTGCGCCTTACGCCCTCCATCGCAAAGAGGTGAGTGCTCCCAGCACTAGTTTTTGATTACTTGCTCGCCCTTTCTCGATCGCGAAACAGTTTCCTCTCGTTATGAAAGACTTAGCCAGAAGTGGATGTGCAAGAGGTCGTCCCCAGCGAGCAACTAAGTTGACGTCTGTTTTGTTCTGAAGCTATAAAAAGGGGGAAAAAAGGTGAAACTCTGTAATCTGTCAGTCGTTCAGCGTAACTGATCACCGCAGGAGTTTTACATAAAGCCATTGTCAGTAATTTCAAGGAAGCTTTGCAGAAACACAAGTGGCGGTTCTTCGAGAGATGAGTTTGTTTAACGACTTCTGTGTTAACTGCATGTTGCATATGGCCGGTGAAAGGTTAAGAAAGGGGAAGCGGGCAGAGTGGGTCAGAGAAATAACTTGAGGCAATATCATTGTAGTGGAAATCAAGAAGAGGAAATGACACGAAGTGTCAAGAGAGGATAGCAGATGGTCGCTAATGGTGAAACAAATATATATATTTTAAATGAAAGGAAACGTTGCACGGCGACAAGAAAGGCGGGAGGAGGGGATTAAGAAGCTTACGGAAGTCAAGTGGATGCAGCTAACATGGGGCCGGGTGAATTCCGGTGGAGGCGCTTACCTTGGTTTGGTGATAGTGCAGCTGATGATGATGAAAATGTTGTAGTCCCTTTGGAAGCTCTGAAACTTCCGCTTTTGACCACAAAGACCGAAAAGCTGGAAAGAAGTGCTTCATGCTTCAGTCTTAATTGAGAAACATTTTCACTTGTTCCATCGGTGAGTAAAAAAAGAAAGACGGAAACCTGCCTGATTAATTATGCAAAAACTAAGAGAAATAACAATAGGTCTGTAGTGAGAACACAGTGTCACGCATCATGATAAAAGAACAGGCTTCGCTAAGGGAGAAAAGGAAACACAACGGGCAACCTTTTATGGGCGAACTTCACGAAATAGAAGAACCAACAAACTCGAATTTGTTAATCCCAACTCTTCCGCAGAAAGCCGCCACTGCTGTGTCCGACACACGAAAATTCACTTCCATCTTCATTCCCCAAAGGACTAAAAGAAAATACATTTCCCGGGGAGAGCGTAAGTATATACGCTGTACGAAGAATACCAAAGAAAAATGTGGAAATCAGGCGCGTGGAAGTTATTAAGTCGCATTTTCAGAGAGGAGTTCGCAGCCGCTCAGGATATTATGTTTTTTATATATATAAATACATGCACCCATAAAAGTGTATTTTGCACGTTACGTAAAGAGCCCTTTTCGGCTAAAACATTCTCCCTGAAGTGGTTCACATGGGAACCACTTAAGACGGGTTCATATAATACACAGCTCTGTAGCAGGGGAACAAAGAGAACAAAGAACTGTGCCTGATTAACGCAGGGAAGCCAGAGTCAACTTAGGAAAGCGCCCACATGGGCTCTCTGCATTAGGCGGCTTCGTAGTCTCGACAAATGAGCCACGTGCGGTGGTTTAGGCTTTTCATAGCCTTTACAAGTTTCCCGCCAAGTTTTTAAAGGCTTTAAAAGTTTCGCGGCAGGCTTTCCAGATCCGGATTTGCATGGAATTTCCTTTTTTATATTGAGTTTAAATACTGCTCGTCTGAGAGAAATGCGTAAGTTGTCATTTAGATCGTGCTCAGCGAGCTCACCATAAAAACAGAAAAAATAATAGTCAGATACAGAACAGAGCGTTAAAGGTAAGATTTAATCTCGCTAATAAATCCATAGCGCAGGCTGGTTTTTTGTAAATGTCTTTGCGAGGAAACGCACTATTTTCTCTTCTTCATAGTCATTCCACGGTCCCCAAACTGCAACGGCGATGAATTCTTCATTTATTCTTCGTTTTATTTTGCACGAGAACATGAGGGGGCTGACCTGACGATTTTTGGCTAGTTTCAACTGAGAGTGGGCGAGCATTGTCGACTTCACGACAAGTTGGGCGGCGTGCCGTCGGCCCTTCATTGGCCCCGCTCGTGGCGTGGCTCTGTCATCGGACTGTTCGCGCTATCGCGTGCCGTCGAGCCGTTCAGTCCCTTGCTTTTTGCTCGGGGAAACGGCGATCGCTCCCACGAGAGGTTTCCACAAACCTCAGCCACCGGCATCGGCAGCTGCAGCCACCGTCACTACCACAAACCACTGCGATCTTTGCGAACACGATAGCGGTCGTGTGGCAGGGAGGCAGTCAAAAAAAAATCAAAACACACAAAAGAAGGCTAGAAAAGGCAATCTACACTGAGGCTTTCCTGAACGCCGTGGCCTCCGTTAATCCCTTCCCTCTCGTCGTACAGTGCCGACCTCGCTTCTGCCGTCGCTCGCTTGATTTCGCGAACGACAAGGGGAAAAGGGGGCGGAGGAAAGGTGGCAGAGGAAGCGGAAATGAAACCTTCGGCACGCATTCCGGGCGCTCACTTCCGGTTCCCTCGCCCCCTCATCGCACCCCTCTCCGCCTTCTCTTTCTTGACTTAGCGTCACGCCTTGCGTCTAGCCACGTGGTCTCGCCCTTTCGACTCCTTTCGAGCCGATAAACGCACGGCCGATTGGTCCGCGCGCTCTGTCGTTCCGACGGCATTCCCACAGCGCTAGCTCCGTGATTTCGGAAGTTGCTTCCCGTTGGCAGCAGCAGTTTTTCATAACGGTCGAGTCGTGTCGGGTCGTCCGGAGGACCTTGTTAGCGGGCTGATTGTAATGAGTGCAGCAAGCGACAGCAAGCGGCAAGCTGCCGCAGCTCGCATCGATTTGGCCCCCGCAACATCAGTCGGACGGCGCGCTTTAGCAACGAGCGTGCGTAATTCTCGCCAGTGCGGTAAAAACAACGGTAAGGTCGCATCGTCTGAACGTGCAATAATAATTTTTTTTCGTTCAGCAAGACGTACTAATAAAACGTCTAAGATTGATTCGAGCGAATAATTAATGCTCGAAAAGTAAATGCGAAGGAATTGAACAATTCTTTTTCTGTTTTAGTTTTCTTGAACTTAATATCTCTTTATAGTTAGGTTTTAGATTGGAGCATTTTCGCTTGGTTAATAACTCTAATGTTTTTTTGCACCCTTCTATACGTTATTTTTGCCATTATAAACTGAAAGCAAAAATAAATATCCACACACTAATATTCAGGAGGACAATCTGCTTAGTTCTTTCAGTGCACAAAATGTAGTAGAAGTGCTTCCATTGATTTGTACGCAGCAACAAGCAGAATGACGTACGTTATAGTGCAATAGAAATAGAAAGAACAGATTGCTTTAAAGCCCCATAACATCTAACCCAAAACACTAGCAGTTATTGGGTCATTGTTATGTAGCAATAACCCGTGAGCTAGGTGCTACACGATAGGAGTTGAAAAAACCAGAGCCCTTTTCAGGAATAATGATGTACTCTAAAGGACATCAAATAGCAAAAAACACAAGCTACAAATAAATCTACAAAAACGATCTTCATGCTGTTTCCCTCTCCCTTCACTTTCATAAATGTTCTGCAAACACTGACAATTAATAACCACGCACTGCTTCTCTCAGAGACTTCCAAGTTTTTTAGAGTAATTCTTGATAAGCACTTAAAGCTTCATCCCCATGCTCAATTGCTCATGCATAAGGTTCATTTGGCATTCACATCATAATAAAGACCAGTGAATACTTTCGACCTCACATACACGTTCACTATATTATGCCTGCATTCATAGTCACGTTCACTACTGTTTCTTTTGTTGGGAGAATAGATATTACACATAAGTTAAAAGACTTCAAAGCTTTCAGAATCAAGCCATCAGGCTCGTGCCATTCAGTTCATTCCAATCATACTCTTTGCCACTGTGCCACAGCTTGAACATACTTCCACTTCAACATTTGTTCAGCCTAAAATTTCCCATTATTATGTATCAACTGTTAGAGGAACTAGAAGGTATGAAATGGGATATCATAGGGCTTAGTGAGGTTAGGAGGCCGAATGAGGCATATACTGTATTGAAGGATGGACATGTACTGTGTTATCGAGGTTTACCAGAGAGGCGACAACTAGGAGTAGGTTTCCTTGTCAATGAGTATATAGCGGGTAATATAGATGAATTATATAATATTAATGGAGGGTGGCAGGCATCGTTATTAGGCTCAATAAGCGATATAAACTGAAGGTTGTACAGGCCTATGCACCTACATGTAGTTATGATGACCAGGCAGTTGAAAGCTTCTATGAAGATGAAGAATCGGCAATGCGAAAAGTAAAGACGTAGTATACTGTACTAATGGGAGACTAAAATGCCACGGTAGGGAAAAATCAGGCAGGAGACCAGGCAGTAGGTGTCTATGGCATTGGTTCTATAGGAATAGCAGGGGGGAGTTACTAGTTGAGCTTGCAGAGCGCAATAACTTAATAATCATGACTACCTTCTTCAGCAAACGGAAGATTCAGAAATGGACATGGAAAAGTCCTAACGGGGAGACTAAAATTTAAATTAACTTCATAATGTGTTCAACCCCCGCCATTATGCAAGATGTAGAGGTAATCGGTAAAGTGCGATGCAGTGACCACAGGATTGTGAGGTCCCGAACTAGCCTAAATATGAAGAAGGAACGCAACAAATTAGTAAGAAAGAAACCCATCAACGAATTAGCGGTGAGGGGGAGGGCAGAAGAGTTCAGGATCTCGCTACAGAATAGATATTCAGCTCTAAACGAGGATGGCCACATTAACCTAGAAGCAATGAACAATAATTTCAGAGATATCATTACTGAATGTGCGGTTGAAGTAGGCGGTAGGATAGTTGGAGAGGATACCGGTAAGCTGTCTAAGGAGACGAAAGATTTGATTAAGAAACGCAAGAGTATGAAAAATTCCAATCGAACAGACCAGATAGAATTGGCAAAGCTATCAAAGCTAATCAATAAGCGCAAAGTGGCAGTTATAGGGAAGTATAACATGGAGAAAATTGAGCACGCTGTAAAAAACGGGGGAAGCCTTAAAGCGGTGAAGAAAAAATTGGGCATAGGTAAAAATCAGATGTATGCGCTATGGGACAAGGCAGGCAACGTCATCATGAATATGGACAAGATAGTCAAAGTAGCCGAGGAGTTCTATACAGATATCTACAGTAGTCAAAGTAGTGAGGACCGTAATGAGATTGGCGGTATGGAAAAACAGTCAGACGTTCCATCAGTGACGAAGAATGAGGTTAAAGAAGCAATAGAAACTATGAAAAGGGGAAAGCAGCTGGAGAGGATCAGATAACTAGAGATTTGTTGAAGGAGGGGGGGGGGGGGATATCTTTCTAGAAAAACTGGCCACCCTGTATACGCAGTGCCTGGTGTCATCGAAGGTACCGGAACCATGGAAGAAGGCAAACATTATCCTCATTCATAAGAAAGGGGACGCTAAGGACCATAAAAATTACAGATCAATAAGCTTACTGTCTGTTACGTATAAGGTATTTACTAAGGTAATCGCTAATAGAATCCGGACAACCTTAGACTGCAATCAAGCAAAAGATCAAGCTGGTTTTCGGAAACGGTACTCTACTATCGATCATATCCATACCATCAACCAGGTGATAGACAAATGCTAGAAATATTACCAGCCCTTATACATAACATTCATTCATTACGAAAAATCATTTAACTCAGTAGAAACCTCGGCGGTATGTAGGCATTGCGAAGCCAGGGGGTAGATGAGCTGTACGTGAGAGGGCTGGAAGATATATATATATATATATATATATATATATATATATAGTGGCTGCACAGCAACTATAATTCTTCATAAAGAAAGAAACAAAATTCCCAAAAAGAAAGGTGTTAGGCAAGGAGACACGATCTCCCCAGTACTACTCACAGCTTGCTTAAAGGAAGTATTCAGAGACTTGGAATGGGAGCAGTTATGGATAAGGGTAGATGGAGAATACCCCAGTAATCGGCGATTTGCTGATGACATTGCCTTGCTAAGTAACTCAGGAGATGAACTGCAAAGAATGATTGGTGACCTAGACAGGAAGAGTAGAAAGGTAGGCTTGAAAATCAATATGCAGAAGACTAAGGGAATGTTCAACAGCCTCGGGAAGGAACAGCAGTTTACATTAGGTAGCGAAGCACTGGAAGTAGTAGGCGAATATGTCTACTTAAGAGAGGTAGTAACCGCAGATCCGGTCCATGTGAAAAGGAAATAACAAGAAGAATAAGATTGGGATGGAGCGCATTCGGCAAGCAATCGCAGATTATGACTAGCAGCTTACCGGTATCGCTCAAGAGGAAAGTATACAACAGTTGCATCTTACCTGTACTCACCTATGGGGCTGAAACGTGGAGGATAACCAAGAGGGTTCTACTTAAGTTGAAGACAACGCAGAGGGCTACGAAGAGAAAAATGGTAGGGGTAACATTAACAGATAAGAAGCGTGCAGAGTCGGTCACAGAAATAACTCAAGTTACTGACATTCTAGTGGAACTCAAGAAGAAGAAATGGGCATGGGCAGGACATGCAGTGCGAAGAGAGGATAACCGATGGTCGCTGAGGGTAACAAACTGGATTCCAAGGGAAGTAAAGCATAGCAGAGGGCGGCAGAAAGTTAGGTGGGCGGATGAGGTTCAGAAGTTCGCAGGGGTCAAGTGGATGCAGCTAGCGCAGAACCGGTTTAATTGGAGACGTTAAAACAGAAGCTTGGGCATGTTGGTAATCCATTGTCTAGAACAGCGCGAAAAAAACGACAGGGACGAAGGAAGACAACAAGACGAGCGCTGTCTACACAATGGATTACCAACATGCCCAAGCTTCTGTTTTAATGTCTCCAAGCAGCGCTCGTCTTGTTGTCTTCCCTCGTCCCTGTCGTTTTTTTCGCGCTGTTCTACACAATTAATTGGAGACATATGGGAGAGGCCTTCACCGTGCAGTGCGTATAGTCAGGCTGATGATGATGATGATTATGATGATGATGATCAATATTGGGTGGCTTCTCATATGGAGGCAACCTAAGATTGTATGGTAAATACTACACATAAAATATAAAGACACAAATTAAGCGATTAGATATCAGGGGAGTAGCAAAGTGTATATATGGGACCGACGATCTGCAAAGGTAGACAGATGCCGCTTAAGCCGTCGTGTCATACCCTTAAGAGCGGAGAATGTCTCTCAAATGTTTTCTATGGGAATAGACGGCTAACATGACCGCATGAATACAGAAAGAAAATAGTGAGAGACAACGAGCGCTATATTCCATATTCTCTTTGTGTCCGTACTCACGCGCTCATGTCAGCTATTTATTTCTACCAACTCGCCCAGATAGCTGCATTAAACGATGTGTTTGTGAAATGTATTTAACCTTGTATTGGAAAAGTGGAAGTAGCAGCCCATTCCGCTTGTTAGAACATGGCGTACTAAGCATAAGCCAACACTTTAGTAGTGAAAGCTACATTGGCAACGACGAGGAATTTAGCGTGGTGGGAGGCACAGAACCGTTGCCTAGCAACCGCCGCAGCTGGTGGATACCGCACGCTCGGCACGCCTTCCAGCTATCAAGAAGCAATCAGAAGAAGAAGTTGCCTCGTTTTTACTTCAACAACAACATTGGGAGACATAGTGAGTAGCCCATCCTAATTCTCCTTCTCTAGCGTGAGGATGACAGTAGTGATGGTGACAGGCTGGTCAGCGGCGCATTTCGGGCGGGCGTGTACTCAGCATTGGAGTATATTAGGTTTGACTGGATTGGATCGAACTCGATTGGACTGGTTTGGATTAAACAGGTTGGGATTGAATTGGACAGGATTGGTTGTATTGCATTGCACTAGAATGAACTGTACTTGATTGGACTGGATTTGATTAGACTGAATTGCTTTGGATTGGAATAGATTAGATTAGATTGAACTAGATTGCATTGGATTGGATTGGAATGGAGAGGAGTAGGCTGCCCAGAGCCAGGCACACATGCTTTCGGTACGTATATCCTGGCCTAGCTGAGCTAATCCATGGTCGTTTTTTTTTTTTTTTCACTGATCTTGAAAAGATCATTTTCAGTTTATATGCAAGCATATGTAACTGAACGCGCTTATTTTTTGGCTTCGAAGCTTCACGTGCGTGCTTCATGTAAGGTCGTAATTTTTGTAAGTACTAAAGCGTTTGACACGCGTGACAAGCGTTACAGGGCGGCATGAATCAGAATTTATCAGGGCAGAAAGAAATGAATTTGTTTACTTATTAACTTTTATTTATTTGGTTACAGATAATGCCAGCCCGTTTTGGGTGCTGTGGTAGGATTGGGGAACAGTGGATAATGATAACATGCTTCTTCGCAACAGAGGACAGCAGGCAAACACAGCAAATGCATAAACGGGCGGCATAAAGGAATAGGCTAAAGAATGCATTTTTTTGCGAGGGAAAAAGAAAAGAAATCAAGCACTTTGCCAAAACCAATAATAAGGCACGTTGAGATGTGTACAGCAATCATAAGCACATTTTGCGATACTTTCTGGTTATCTTTCCCATAAAAACATACAAACTTAGAGATTAGATTGGAACGTGATAAAATGGAGCCCCGAGGGCCTTTGGATATATGGCAGCGCTCTGCAGACGCCCGCGCGTTGTAATCCGATAGCGTTGTGAAAGATCGATTGCACAGTAATGACAAGAACGATCCTCTGAATCACTATAAAGGCCACTGTGGTAAAGCACTTTATGGCTCACAATGATAAATCTCTCGTAAATATATCCTATGAACTCGTTCGAGCAACAATGGATGCAGGCGACATGCTTGATGACTGAAAATAGCTGTTATTCTAGTAATACATGTGGACAATCAATAACCCCGCCAACTACAGTCCATTTTCCCTAACGTACAGTATGCCAAATCACAGGCCATGGTGAACCACGCAGCAGAATAGGTGACTTGAGGCACACAAACACACACACAGACCTAAACAAGGAGAATGCTGCACTGACAACCCACCCACCTTCTGTACACCAACACCTTCTTCCTTCTCAGCTTCTAAGTACACACCACTTCATCTTTCACTGCCCTCCCAGTGATCTAAATAGTCTTTCTCCTTCTTCGATAAGAGAAAAGAAGGCGTTCTGACACAATCATCACCAGCCAAAGATATCGCTCAGGCTTCCAAAACCTCTCTCGTCAATTTGTTCTTATTCCTCCCCAAAGCTGCTATGTTATTAAGGTCTGCTGGGGACTTCTTTCTTACATAAAGTGCAGTCTTTGCACTGCAACGCAAGGTTATATTTCTGGACTTACCCAAATGTCAGAGGCATGTTCTCTTATCTTATCATTTATGCATCTCCTGGTCTGGCCGGTGTATGTCTTGCCACAGGACGAGGGAATCTGATAAACTATCCCTAGGATGCACTTAAGCTATCTTGTTCGGTGCGCTGTTTTACGTATTGATTTATTGTCGATCCTATATACATGCGCACACATACTTTTAGCTTTGTTGGGAGCTGTTGGAATAGTATGAACGCCGTGTTTCAGGTGCATATGGAACTTTATGAAGACGGCGATATTCAATGCACAGCGCGAGAGCGTTTGGATTTGAAACTTGATGAAAACGATGGTATTTACTACACAGCGCAAGAGTGTGTTGCAGTTTTACACGAGGCGTGGTCGTTTGCCACGATAGCATTAGGCTCTCGTGCCTGGGCACAATGATGAAAACGATAATGTTAGCTGCACAGCGCAAGATGCAACAACACGCGGCGCACGAGTGCGTGGTGCCATCGTGGGACGGAGGAGATACTGGAGCGGAAAAAGTCTGAATAACGCGAAACTCGCAAATTAACGAAGCAGAGCTAAAGCTTTAAAGTACAGTTTCAAGAAATCTTCGGTGTTAAGAGGGTGGAATCATAGGGGTAGGGATACAGGTCTTTAGCAGGTTCTTTATTCTGGCACAGATCGAGAAGCACGGGCGCTTGGTATGGTAACTTTTTACACTTGCGGTAGAAGGTTGTGCGTTTTACGTCTTGAGCATGGATAGGAAGCAAGCCCGCAATGCAAACAGGACTGGCCTTTCGAGGAGGCTGGTTTGTTCAAAAGCTAAAAATGAACGAACTTAATGAAAGTGGATGCTGCCTCCCGGCTTTTTCTGTCTTGGACACCGCCAGCCTTTCACAAAATCGTTAGGCACCACAGATATTAAGAATAGAGTTCACTTTTAAGTGAATGCGACTCTTCGGAGACCAGGCGTGTTACGCGTTGGTGGCACAAGGTCTCTTTTTTCTTTTTTAGTAGGATTGTCAGAGATATTGAAGGCGACGCGACGTTCTGTAATGTAAAATGAGCTGTCAACGTCGACTGAAGAAACGGCGTTCTTCAAGCCAGCAGGCTTTCCTTTCATATTAGCTTCGTTACGTGGGAATCCATTTTGACACACTGACAGCGTTCGCACTCGCCTCTTCCACGAATTTCATTTTCCGAGTGAAGTGACATCTCATGAGAGATGTCATTTTTTTCTGTTCGCTTTTGTCGTGCTGCAGTAATTACACTTCTCAATGTGCCTCCCATGTATGACGGCCTTTAGCCCACGATCGCGAAGTAACGGACGCATTCAGCTGCTCATTGTCTAACGGCGAATAAATTACTTTGGAGAAATAGAAGCCAGCTTGGTATTAAGGGTGTTTTGAAATGTATATATTTGACCTGGGTCAGTATGTTTTCACACAGGACTATGTAGTTAAAGTGGTGATGAAGACAAATCGGAGTTTGGCTGTGTGAATGAGCTTTCGCTGTGTAACGTAAAACATTTTCTTTTCATCAAAACGAAGTTTTGCATACTCTCAAAATTGAAAGAAAGAAAACACAAAAACAAAAGAAAACCAGTGCTTCCGCTTCACCATTGCCTTTTCTTATAAAGAAAGCTGCGATGCCTCAAGTAAGTTTGGTATCACGCGTACCCCGGACGCAAAGCTACACTGTCATTCACTTACCGAAAGTGATCGTGGAGATATTTAGAAACCTTGACATCGCAAGTAAAAACGTGGGACTTGAAAGAGCGTTCCATGTTTATTTTTAATATGTTCAGCGATAGGTTTATCCTTTGTCTCTGGGCAACATTGATATGACCATAAAGAGCCATAAAATTTATATTAGTTGAAAATATATTTCCGGGTGATACATTGAATAAAGGAGGGTGAAACGCGATAAATATTTTTGTTAACTCGCCCATTAGGTATTGTAGTTTTGATTTTTTATCAATCCGGTTTCCGCGGAATTTCGCTCATCAATGTATTCGAACTCTGAACCGATTCAAATTATTCCTAATTCTGTTTCAGTTATCAGCCTATCTTCGTTGTGACCCTATATTCCCATCCCGATCGTATTTAAGCTCCGATTCAGACCTTATTCAATTACTTTTCGTAATTTGTTCTCCTCTACACACCTTAGACCACTTCAGACCGGGGTTACGCGCTGACGCCGCCGACGCCGAATAGTTCTCGCACTGATAGCCCTACTTATGCTGTCGCACTGAGATTGTATTTAGTTTTTCTCATTGCATTCTTTAACATTTCTGTACCTTGTCGTCATACGAACGAAGCTTATAAACGTGAGCGTGTGGCACTCTATCAATTCCGTTCCTCGATGGACGCACACAGGCTTTTGGGGGAGCCCAGGATTATGCATCAGCATTTGCACATGCATATATTCAGATGAAATTTGGAAGCTGTAATTTCCTTATAAATATCCCTAAAAGCAGCTCTAGAATATTTTCACGTACACGGTGATTCAGGATACCAAGGATAGCAGGGCGTTAGCCAACGCTGGCTTATCCAGCGCGCGGTTCCCAAAGGATCCCCGCCGACCTCCTCTTAAGTCAGCGCAACCGGTCCTTTGACTGGTCCCCTGTTTTTGGGCGCAATAAAAGAGTTCACCACCACCACCACCCAGACACAGCGGCAGCAAGCAGCACAGGCGAAAATGCGCAAGCAACACTTCGTCGTCCTTTCAACTTCGTCTTCCTTCACTCAGTCATGCTCCAACTGGCAACGCTAGGTGGCAATATTAATAAACATGTTTGTTTTTTTTTTTTACTCATTTTTTTCAACAACGAAAGCAAAATGCCAGAAAAAAAAAATTCGAACCAGTAGAATGCCTTCGCTGCAGAAATAATTATTATTTGCCACGAGGCTGTATTTGACCACTTTGTTGCATTGTGTATTGAGCTTAATGTTACTTGCGTAAAAATATTTAGGCATGAACATTAGGCATTAGTTATTCTTGCACGTTGTTCTTCAAGCAGCACATTGTTCGCTTCAGTAATAACTGAAGAAACGTGAACATCCGCTTTCTGCTTGCTCTGAGAAAGTCTGGACTAATCCTGCAACACACGTATACTGACCGCGTGCTGTTCCCTCTGTAGTTTTTTTAGTGATGCCAACCATTGCCCTGCTATGCTGTTATGCGCTCTAACGCAGAGTGAAGCGTATACCAACAACACTGAACGACCTTTGTTGTGTAGCATGAACCAGGTTTCGAATGTTTTCCTTCTTTTGTAATGAAATGAGATTTATCTACCGGGTTTTGATCTCGCCCGAAGTACAGGGCGAACAGGTTTCCCTTTCTATATTCTGCCGTCTCAGTCAATTAAAACTTTTCGAGATCCTATTGTACGCATGGTTCATAGCGTATTTACAAGGATAGAGATGAAAGCGGAAATGGAGATAATCGGGGACGCAAACTAGCAGTGAATACGGCTGGCATCAAAACTTTTTGAGCACCGAACTTTAATTAGGCACAAGAAGCTTTCACACTTGCAGTCGTGTGGCGACTTACTTGACGCGCTACACTTTATAAATGTAATATATTACGTTTGAATTTCAAGCACGCGGTTATTGCGAAAGGAAAACAAAGAAAAATATTCATAACCGGTACTCCCAATTTCACAACAGAAAACAATATCTCTGGAAGATGAAGAAACATGGCATCTCTTTGCGTGTTCCTGCAAGGAAACCACGTGTGTATCGTGCTGAGAAAGCGGTTTTTTTTTTTTTGTTTTCTTCGCCACGAGCACCATCATGCTGTCGTTTAACGTGATATCCAATTTTACCCTCGGACGGCGTTTCACTCTCGGAAATGGAGAAAGGATGCCGAGAAATGCAAATTGGCTGGAGGCGACGGCTATATATTGCATTTTCTCTTCGTCACATTAACTCGCCGAATTCGTTTGCTGTCGAGAGGAGAGCAAAAAAGCAATACATTGCGCAGTATAAATTGTTTTTGTTGCAACTTGTAGGAGTTTAGGGCAGCTCTCTGATCGCAAGGGAAGAAAGTAGACTATAGGAGGAGCAGATAACGAAAGCGAAATTGTGTTCACGTAGTCGGAAAAGAGAAATGCCGATCGCGAGAACCTGTTTGTCATTCGGTTGTCGCTAGAATGGCGAAGGCGGGCCGCGTCGAAGCGGCGCCGTGGGCGATTTTCGCGAAAGCGGCGCGCTTCTCCTTCGGCCATCCACGACGGCGGCGCGTTTGGTGAGGTTCAGTCGCGCCTCAGGTAAAAACTGTGCAGGAGAAAGAAAGGCAGCAACAGAAATAGCAGTGAGCGCAGCTTCGCGCGGCTACATCGCAGCCAGCCGCCTGAACCGGCACGTTCTAGCGTGCTCAAGGCAGGCGTCGCAGCTGTACCACACGGCTATCACGAGCCGAAGCAGGTTGCAGCAGCCCTCCCCGCGCTCTCTGCCCGAAGCAACGGATGCGCGAACGCGTTGCTGCCAGCCGAAGTGCGTGCGTACCTCGCAAGGGGTGCCCATTCGGATGGCAGCGGCTACTTCTCGAAACTTTTCCTCCGTGTTCCCTATTCCATCTTCGTCCGGCATTTTTCTCCCTGGCCCAAGCATTCGTTCGCTCCTTCAAACGTACCTCGTGTTGCCTTCTTCTCCATCCTGATGCGTAGTTTTTCTTTAGGTCTTCCTGGACCTTCTTACGTGTACCTTGCATCTTGTGTAGGGATCACATCGACAGAAATATTTATTTTTTCCACAATGGAATGCGCTCCGATCCTTCTTTCGCTTACTGCCCCTCCGGTTCTCTCAGTGCCGCTTGGGATTTGTATAGTTCTTTTAGCGCGCATTCGTTTCAGCTGCATCTTTTTATGTCGTCCACCCACTCACTCACTCTTCTCTTGCCAACAACTCGCTACCCACCCTGTTTGTTTCTGTTTTTAATATGTCAAATTTTGTCTTCTTTCCGACGACCACTTCAAGCATATGGGCAGGCGTCTTTTGTTTTTGTTTTTCTTTTTTCTTACTGGGTTCCCCTCCCCACATTTCTACTCGCGCTTGTTTTTAATGCGCCGCCTTTCTTCTTTGCCCTTAGGCACGGCATTAAAAGACTCCTAGCCGAGCGGCTTCGATTTTGAAGCGCAATTACCGCGAAACCCAGCGTCCCCTGGCGCCCATTTCTCCTTTCCTCCGACGGTGCTCGTGTGCGCGTGCCGCTGAAAAAAAAAAAAAAAAAAAAAAAAAATATTGCCAGAAGTCAAAGTGCAGTAATAACGAGAAACAAACAGGAACGAAAAAGAAAACAGAGCCAGGCCAGAAAGACGTTCTGGCGTCTCATATTGCGACTTAACGTGGTTTCGGTTCAGCCCTCCTCGTCTTTCGCTCTTGTTTTGCGTCGCCCCTTTTCATTTCTTCAATCTTAAGCCGAGGCATCGCCGTTTTTCTCGTTCAACGCTCCCCGGATTTCCCTGCACACACATCGGGCTATAAACCTTAACGGAACGCTCAACCGAGCTCTATTACTTTTTCAATGTCCTTCCCCCGCTGCTCGGCTCTTTTTTGTCTTACACACCACCGGCTTTTTCTTTGCTCTTCTTCAGCTGGCATTATGGCAAAATATGCTCGCCCTGTGTTTTCCAAGTGCTGCCAAGGGTCAAAATGGAAGAGTGTACCCGTGCAATTTGGGAGGGCAGTGATGCCTCCCCTGGCGGGTAGACCGTGCATTTTAAATGACCCGCTTGAGAGTGATTTCCTAGGAGGTTGGAGACTGGAACGAACTGGAACGCGGAAAAACAATCTGAATTAAACAGGGAGTGCGTGCAGAGTAAGAGAAAGTTTAGGGTGTCGGGAACGCAACATGTACCTTGCAGCTAACAGTAATAGAAATGACACCATAAACATCCCGGTAGCGCAAAAAGTTTTTGAATTTACTTCAGAGAGTTCACCTCTTTTCGCGAAACGTTAAATCTCTCTAATAAGGCAAAAAAAGAAAAAAAACCTTCATAGTGGATTACGGCTACATTTAAAACGAAAAATGCTATCTCGATAACTAGCCGGAAACACCGTGTCAGGGATTAAAGAAGTTAATGAAGGATCCCAATTAGAATGGCGAAAAGCATTACAAGGTGTATAAGAAGCAGCTGCGCTACCGCTTCCTCCTCAGGTCATTTACCTGAGCGCAAATTCCCCATCTTGGGTGTTGTTATACGCTTGATCGCAATGCCATTTAGATCAAGGGAATGCAGGGCATGTATTTCAGCATAGAGAGATACAGACCTACTGCTCTTATTGAGCTTTCCTGGAATAGTTTTAGTGATTTGGTGGGTCGGACAGCCACTTATGTCATGTGGCTTCTTGGCAGAGGAAAGCGTTCGGTAAATTTTTTCGCCACTGAACACCTGGAGAGCAAAAGGAAAGGGTCGACGAGAAAGCATGCATAGTGATATCAGGCGTTTTTGAAAGGGTGGCTGTGTGGTCTACGTTTTCAATTATTTTTTTCCTCTGGAAAGCGAGGACGGGGGAAGGGGTTAGTCCATGCAAAGTCGCCGCGCGCCACTTGCAGGCGCTTTGCGTGTCATCGATTGCAGCAAGAGGAATTACTTCGGATGACAGTTACCATTCTTTCTTTCTTTCTTTCTTTCTTTCTTCCTTTCTTTCTTTCTTTCTTTCTTTCCTTCCTTCCTTCTTTCTTTCTTTCTTTCTTTCTTTCTTTCTTTCTTTCTTTCTTTCCTTCCTTCTTTCTTTCTTTCTTTCTTTCTTTCTTACTTTCTTTCTTTCTTTCTTTCTTTCTTTCTTTCTTTCTTTCTTTCCTTCTTTCTTTCTTTCTTTCTTTCTTTCTTTCTTTCTTTCTTTCTTTCTTTCTTTCTTTCTTTCTTTCTTTCTACAGATCTGGTGTTGCACGTGTCGTTAAGTGCAGGGCCCAGCGGTAGGTATACAAACCCATATGTCATGAAGAGTTTTAGTTTTGGGGAACTGAAAAGCCGCAGTAGTGTCTCCATACTACCGATGCACCTCGGTCGCGCCTTGAGGGAAGCGAGAAGGAGTGGAGAAAGAGCTATCGAAGTGGACAGCTTAAAACCAGTTTTGACTCCCAAGACATCCTTTACCATGCACTGACATTGCGCAAGACACGGACGACTTTTGCGACTCTCCTCGATCAGAACTGCGGCTTCTATCAAAACTGTGCTGCGGCCTGGATAGAGCCCAGTTATCTGCCTCAGTGACTGAGCATCGCATCCACTGAGGCCGCGACACTGTACGGTTAGACAGTCCTTAATTATTTTGTTTTAAGTGAAGAAGAACACCTTGAAGAGCTCCCGTTTTTTTAATTCCCTTGTGCGTGGTGCGGACAAATGAGACAACCTTTATCGCCCATCATTAGGTTTATCGAAAGCTTTCTTCACTGCGCACGACACCGTACACCGGTCCACTGCACCAGAAGTGCGTTATGGCATACCCGCTGCCCCCTTACAGCTGAGGTTGCGAGCCTTTCCTCTTCCGACGATTCCCCGCCATCGCTTCACATCAATTGCATGCCGTCAGCGCAGCGGTAAGATCCTTGGATAAATTATCTCCTCGATTTTATCTTCAATCCTACAGCTGCTGTGCTCTCCGCCGCCATGCTTCCCACTTCGCCATTCGTGATAACCTCCTCTACCGCCGCAACTACTGCGCAAATGGCCGCAAGGGGTTGCTAGTTATTCCCCGGCAGCTACGTTCGCAAATCTGTGACTATTTCCACGCTGACCCACAATCCAGTCACGCGGGCGTCTTGAAGACATACACTCGTCTCCTGCTGCGTTACTACTGGCGGGGCATGTACACCTTCGTACTCAAGTACGTTCGCTCATGCCTCACCTGTCAACGTCGCAAGCCATCTCCTCAACGTTCTGTTGGAGAGTTGCTGGAGAGTGGATCGAGAGTCGGAGAGTTACGATATATATAACTGGAACAGATGACTATATAACAATCTGGAACAAAGTGGAGAGAGACGCGAGTGGCTGCGACGATGATTCGTTATACATCTGGGAGCATCTTGAGCGGCAAACAAAATAATAAACCGCGCCCAGCAGTTTTGATTGTGCTCAAAGAGAACAAAAAGGTTCGCGGCACTTTAGGTTATTTTGTGCGTCAGAGGCCAAGTGATAAGTCCGCATGTCTGCGGCTGTTCGCAATAACAAATTTAGATTATAATAGTTCGCGGTATTATAATAATATACGAACGCAGATGAGAGGCTCTGTAATCTGCCATGCTAAACAATTGACAGTGGCTTAGCTGTAGTTAAGCCTAGGAGATAGCGAAAGCACCTGCTTCGGTGGCTTCAGAAGAAGCACGCATTCGCCGAGCCGCATCTTGAGCACGACGTCTGGGTCGATGCTCTTCACGTAGTCCCTCTGTCTCCGAAGCTCGCTGTCGTTTCCTAGCTTCACACTGGCGAGCCGCCTTCTTCCTCTGCTTCTCAGACAGCATGATGAACTGTCTTACAAGCGCTGAAATGCATGCTTTATACAGCGCAGCCTCCCCTCTTCTACTTACCGAAGAGAGAAGAGAGGCGAAGTGTCTTCAATGGAAGACGACACCCCACCTGTTAGACCTCAGCGCACCTAATGGGACAAGCACGAAACGCCCTGCGTGGCTATGAGCCACGCTACACTGAACAGCCGACTTGGTAGCCCATCTTCGCCTCGCTTATGGCGTCACATCATCTGTTAGACTACAACGCACCTAGTGGGAAAAGCGCGAAACGCCCGGCGTGGCTACGAGCCACGCTAGGCTGAAGAGCCGACATGGTAGCATAGAGTTTCTTACTCTTATCTAGAGGGAACGCTGTGCTGCCGTCTATGGGCGTTTACATGGAGTTTCCAGACGGCCAGTTCAGCCACCATGGGCGCTCAAAGCATCATGGGCCGGTGAGCTACCGAGTGCAGAACTACAACTTTTGGCCAAAACTAATGCAAAGATAAACGTTGTTCTACCGTAAATAATGCCCTGAGATTGAATATTGTGACTATAAATTGTAAAGAGAGAGAGAAACAGCATGCCAGTGTGATATTTATCCAATATAAGCGATGGCTCTTTCTCCTATTGGCTTAGTTTTGAGCAGCACAAATACCAATATTTCGCACTTAATAGGCAAACTTTGAAATAAAAAAACGTTATGAAAATATTTATGGTTGTGCAATCACTTAAGAAAGTTTTTAGTGGCATTTTGGGAAACAAAAACCATTTATTGGCGACGTCTGCTTTTGAGCCTTCGCTACTATGGCTTTCGCGGTCTATGTACGCACCTTCAAATGATGATGATGACGAAAAAGAAACATCGCAGTAACGCCACTCCACGTACCCGAGAAAAACCGACTGTCCCGCAGCAAGTAGCACACCGGCCCATGATTCTTAGCGCGCCCATGGTGGCTGAAGTGCAGCGCCCTCAGCTTTCCCTCTAGTTAGTGTAAGGAACTCTATGCTTGGTAGCCCAGCTCTCGCGCTGGTATGACGTCAAAGTCACGTGGTGTAAATGGTAACTACCGGACCACGCTACGCTGAAGGCTCGAAACATGCCGTAGCATTGCTTTCGCAATAAAGCAAAGAGCAAAATCGGTAGCGCTAAGCTTAGTTGCTTAGTTCGTTAATCTATGAAAGCATATAGGTAATAGCGGCCGAGAGGTGCAGAGTGTCACTCTTGCTATGGCTGGGGGTCTTAGAGGCCGGTTTCAGCCTCTTTTCGCTTACATGCATGTTCAGCATTCTTTTGCAGTTTTCGGTTCAGGCGGTTCGGTTCGGCCTTTAAGCATGGCGGACTCCATGCTTAAAGGCCGTTGACACTGCAACGCCGTGCTTTCACTACGTTGCGTAGAATTCATAGCAAACCGCTTGGTGAGCGAGCACACACGGTCCCTTTGTTGCGCCGGCTACAAATCGCTTCTGTGCTTGCGTCATTGTGCTAAACACTTGACTATGCGGTGTTTCACTTGCGCTTTTACCATTGTGTGCCTTCCTCTCGACTGCATTTAACCCGCGCGCTAGCACTCCCGTGCCTCAACGACGCCGGGATCTCGTAGACGCGTGCTCTATCGCAATGCAAACCGCGGCACCGCGATAGAGAGATCATGACCGGCGAGCATTACGCATGCTGCCTGTGAGTCTTAACCGGTAATACGGAGAGTTAGGCTATCCGGGGATTTAGCAGCAAACGAACACCTGTGCAATGTCAAAAAATAGAAATGTATTTCACCTTTTCAGCACAGTTCAATTTTGCACAGCAATTACAAACTATATCTGTTTTCGTCGTAGTCATTTGCCAAACTCTACAGCCAAGCATATGTCATATATGCTGAAGGTACTGTGCTCTTGGATCCATGCGCTTCGCTTGAAACGTGTCGGCTTCATAGAGGGCTTAATTGTTCATGTTGACGGAAAAGGTACTGCAGCGCTATACAGAGGAGACAAAAGAGAACGACAGAGACATGTCAGCTGACAAGTCAGTCCCGGGTTTACCTTGTCTTTGGTCCCATCTTCATATATTTTCCCTTCACCTATAGTGCGCTTGAGACAACCTTCTCCTGATATTTTTGAAAGCGAACAGGGACATCTTTGTCAGTATGATGCGAATGGTAGAGTTCCTCTCCTGGAGGCCATTGAAGTCGGTCGGCGACGAGGAAAGTTGGTCATGGAGCAGTTCGTGAGAGAGCCTTACAAGAGCCAAGCAAGAGCGTAAATTATAGAAATCTCAGGACACTAACTTTCCAAAATGGTTAAAGTGGCAAGAATGCAAACTCGGCAATATTATTATGACGCATGCACTGTGCCGCATCCAGAAAGCTTGAAGAGCTGAATTCTTAGTGCTTTAATTTGTAATCGAATAGCAGTGTGCAAGTTGCACGGACGAAAGTGTATTATAGGTGGCCAGCCCTTTCGCTGAGGGTCAACGCGAAAAAGATGACCAAATTTCCGGTTCTGGCTTGGAGAGGTTTCTCGAAGGCGGCCATTTTGTGTCGCGTCATTTATCTTAATGGAGCTTGCTGGGCCATTCATATATCTCATTTTCTACAGCATCCTCCTGATTATTTGCTGTTACTACACCACGTTCCTGTTGTATGAGTACACGCTTCGAGAAACATGGTCACGCGTGTTATTTGTTGTCTTTGGTTTTTCCTTCTGAATTCTTTTTGTATGCTACGAAAAAAAGCAAAGGATGTGAAAGGCTTTTTCTGATTATAAGGCTAACCTGAAAGTGTGCTTTTGCTCAAGTTCTCTTTATTTAGATTTAGAGAATTTTTAGTGCAGCTGCAATATTGGACATAATGTAAGACGCAAGTTCCCGGAATATGCGTAAGCCGCAGTAGTTTAATAGTGCATCTTTTTAAAATTGCCAGCTCTCGACAAAAAAAGGAAAGAGTATACTTAACCATGCAGTAAACCTGGCTAAGTATTCTAAAAGGTTTTCCATTATGCAATGTCCATATTTGAGCTCAATTTTTCCCAATGACGATGGGCACTCATTATTGATGTGCTTACTAAGTAACTCCGGGAACCACCTGCAAATCATGGCAAGAACCTACACACGTAAAGCAAACGGTGGGTTAGAAACATTGTAGAAGTTCAACGATACTTGAAAGAATTTTCACGAGCGTTAACAATTGGCCGCAGCCTCGGTCGCAGCTGCCGCTTTGATCTTGGCTCGTTTGCGCGCAAAGTAATTTTCCTTGTTACGGTCTAGTCTGTCTTGTTGTTATCCAATGGTCTCGCCAGCCTATCTGACACAACCGCAGTCTTTGTCTTTGGCTAATGATGCTTAATCCCATCAAATGTAAAGTAATAACTCTCAGCCGTAAATGAACAAACTCTTAAGTTCTCCGACCTCATAAATAAAGTACCTGTGACTGAGACTTCGTCCTGCAAATACATAGCTATTCAATTAACGTCAAACTTTTCCTGGTCCAAATAATTTACTT
This sequence comes from Amblyomma maculatum, assembly GCF_055883805.1. NCBI lineage: Eukaryota > Metazoa > Arthropoda > Arachnida > Ixodida > Ixodidae > Amblyomma > Amblyomma maculatum. The sequence goes on along the minus strand of NC_139349.1, from coordinate 164,681,881 downwards.
CCGTCTGTGCTATAAAGTATTCCGTTCACTTGGTTACCTCCGCCGAAATCTTAAGCAAGCACCTGCTCGTGTCCGTAAACTTTCGTAGGTGACATATGTACGGTCCCAACTGGAATTTGCGTCTGCAATATGATCACCATGCCAAAATTACCAGCAAGCAAAGCTGGAATCAATACAAAACAGAGCTGCCAGGTTTATCTCCAACAATTACAGTCGCCAATCCAGTGTATTTGAAATGAAAAATGAACATCTTCTTCCGCCCTTAGTCGGCGCTCAGTTGCACTTCTGTGGCTGTTGCACAGGTATGTTTACAGCGATAGGCATCTAAAAATAACGGCTTGAGGGACTAGTTGGTGCTGCATAATACCCAGAAATGTGGCGCAACGAGCACAAACACAAGCGAAGAGACACAACACACGTGTACGCTACCAACTGTAATATGGATCTGAAAACACTTCCTCTTCAACACTCCTCTTCTTCTACATTCAAGTACATCTTCTCATCTTCCTCTTCTTTGCCAAGGGGATGTTGGCACTTTCTTCCCCGCAGAACATAAACATAAACAGCGATAGGCCTTCGCCGCTTCCACTTAACACTCCACTGCGCACATCTAGGCGCTTACACAATCCTATCTGTTTCTCGCGCAACTTTGTACACACAAAAGTCTTCAATTCATCCGCATTACCTCGTGCCATATCACTCTGGAATGATCTTCCCGAATCAATTGTTTCATTAACTGATCTTGTTGCAATCCGCAAACCCGTGCTCGACTTGACATTGTTAGATAACCTCTCCGCATTTCTCTACTTTTGTTGCTATATTCTGTATGCATTTCATGTATTTTGTTCTGTGTAACCGTGCTTATATCCCGCAATTTCAGGGATGTCTGTTATGATTTTACATCATACATTGCTTGTTGTTTGACCCATAATTAATTAGTCTTTTCTTATTGTAACCCCCCTTACACAATGCCCATCGAGGCCTGTAAAGTTGAATAAATAAATAAATAAATAATAAATGAATAAATAAATAGCGAGATGGTGTACGTGTATGGCGTTTTTACCTACGTTAAATACCACGTGTCTTCTTACGCACTGTGTGAAGAATGCTACAGAAGGTTACTGGGCCTACCAGACACCCGACACACCCGTCTAAGGCTCGATAGAACACTGGAATTTTATGTTCCGCGTGATATTACAAGCCATCATGCATGCTTGTTGCATAAACTTTCACGGGCAGATACTTGAATTTAATTTGACAGGCGGACTCTCCGGAATGTTCAACTTGTGCTATCCACAAGAGTATGGATGCATATATTATTGGTGTGCCCAGTGTATGCGCGTGCGTGAACGAATAGTGCTAGCCGTTTCCTTGACGCGTTTGGACAAGAGGCCTCTGTAGGAGGAGCTGCTGCTGGGTGCTTCTCAGCAAAAGAGGAAGGGGTAAAACAACGCGTGAAATTGTTGAAGCAAGTGAGATAGCACGAACTGGCGATGATTGCTTAAGTGGTGCGTCGATTTTGCTGTCTGAGAAAGAGATTGCATATCTTTCATCTTTTACATGTGCAGCCAGATAATATTTTTTCTTGTTTGAGTTTTTCTTCGCATGCGCATGTGATCTCAAGTGCACATATATTCTGCTTCTCGCATGGAAATAAAAATCAGTTGGAAGTAAGCGCTCGTGTGTCTGTCTCTTGCTGTTTTCCGTTGTTTTTTATGCGCTTTCCAGGTTTAACATGTCTAACCAACTCGCCCAAACGCTGCCATTATTGAAAATATTACATGGCGGTAAAAACAGACCTGTGACTGTGGCCAAGGATAGTGGCGCCTAATGATAATAATATAATAACTATGGCCAATCGATTTTAATTGCTTTTCCGACAACCGCCTTTTCAGCGTGCTGAAGAGGTGGCAAAACAATAAAAAGTGATATAATAATTCCTGTTCATCGAAAATTGCGCAGGCGGGAGAAAGTGCCAAACCAGACTTGCGAACATAGAAATTTAGGGTTGGGATACGGAGCGCAGTCTTAGAGATATCTTAAGTTTCCGCGAATGGCATAATTTCCTACTCCAAGAATATTTGAGATGAATGTAATCATCATCATCATTATCGTCAACCTGACTGCACCCACTGCAGGGCAAATGCCTCTCCCATATTCCTCCAATTAACCTGGTCCTGTGCTAGCTCCATCCACTTGACCCCTACGAACTTCTGAACCGTTTTCTCCCATGTCAGCCGTTATTATTCATAGGTTATTAAAGATTCGCCACTAATGGTGTGCACAATAATGGTGTGTGTCAGACACTCCCAGACACCCTTAGGGTGAGTGGGGGTAGCTGTCCCGGTCTCAAAGGAGATGCCTTCGACTTGCGTGGCAAGCTCAGCCGGAAGTCAACTAACTTGTAGTGACAGAAGGGGTGGCCGTTTGGTTCCCAGCTTTCGCCGGTTCAAGCCACAGTTAAGCGCCGGAGTCAGAAGTAACAAACAAAAACCAACTTATACACAGTAAGAGACGATACAGAGGAATTCACACTAGCACCTAAAAGACAAAGATGTGAGGTTCACAGAAAGGCAACGCTAAGCATGCAACTAAAGAGGAATTCAATAACACACAGGCTTTACAACGCTGAATATTACACGAGAAAGTCAACCAAACAAGCACCAAATAGTTCACCGGGCACTGTCGCAGACCGATGCCTGCAAAGTCTCGATGTGGCCTCCATGTAAGACGAACACTGCTTCCTCGCAGATCTGTGGGCTTGCCAGCATCGGGTGAACCCCGGGGGATGAGCACTAGCCCTTGCGAACTCGCAGCTCAAACAATGGCTGACTCACAAAAGCGACGCGACCTCAATAAATACGGCGTGCCGCATCTGTCTTACACCGCGCCAAAGCCGGCACGCACATACACAACTTTGGTCATGTAAGCGCCCTCTCTTCCTCCTGCCGAGCAGCTCGTCGTCGTTGGTTACGCACGGCCAAACCTTCGGGAGAAGACGAGCACCTTCCAGCCGGTTGAGTCACCGTCGCGGCCGGGTGATGAGGAGGATGAAGCCGAGGCGTACAAGGCCACGCGCTCTCGTCGCGCGTTGAAGGACGTTTCTGCAATGTGGTGGAACGTTCGACGCAGACGCCGCACGGGCTTCCTTTGCGCCGCGGAGGCTTAACAATAATGTGCGCCGATCTCGTGACACAACGGAAAAATTAGTTGTGGTGTAACTCTGGTTAACCCTAGTCGAATGGCGACAGCAACGGCGGAAGCTTCTTTTACATGCTGCATTATTCCCCTATCATGCCCTATCAGTGTAAGGTGTTATATTATTGGGGACACGTCTTCCTCTTCCTCCACCTCCTCTTCTTCTCCTTCCTTTCCTTCTCCCTCTACTTCTCTTTCTTCCTCTTCCTCTGCTTCTTCTTCTCCTCCTCCTCCTCGGCTGTACAAGGTCAGAAGTGACCTCCACCGGGACCACGCGACGGCTCGAAACCTGGCGCAATATTGCTATCGCAATAATAACTCGAATTAATGCCGTTGTCGTAGAAATCAAGGAGAAGCAATGGGCATGTGCAGGACAGTCCTGTAGTGAGAAGAGAGGGTAACCGATGGCCGCTAAAGATAAAAAAAAATTGGATTCCAAGGGAAGCAAAGCATAGCAAAGGGCGGCAGAAAGGGAGGCGGATAGAGTTAAGAAGTTACCAGGGTTCAGTTGGATGCAGCTAGGGCAGGACCGGGTTAGTTGGAGTAATATGGGAGAGGCTTTCGCCCTGCAGTAGGTACAATCAGGCTGATGATGATGAGATATAGGTGCCCTCTCCATGATATGATTGTGTGCTTGCCCGAGTACTTTTGTACAGAAAAAAATGAGATGTAGTTTAGCTTGTGGTTAAACCTGAAGTTACGCGAGAGCAATCAGCAGGCTAGGCTTAGGGTTGCCTTGAAAATAAAGACTTGGGTTTTTAACATAGTAGTTTACTCTATGGTTTCAGCTTTATTTATGCCATAGGGGAATCACTTCATGTATGAGCACCCCTTGCCTTTTGTCGTTCACAATTCTCGTTCGGGTGAAGTAGAATTCTAGTGGTATGAGAATGTCTCTATGTCGAACTCCGGGGCACTCCGCCATCACAACGTTCGAACGAACCTTCTGTCCTAGCAACTCGCTGTTATCGTTCGCCTCTACCAAATACCGAGTTATCTGTCTTCTTTTTTCTTCCTCTTCTTTTTCTTCTTTTCTTCGGTCTTCGGACTGGCACGGCGAAAGGGCGAGACTGTGGCTAATGTCGCTCTCTCCACAAAACAGCAATCATAGCTGATAGCGTGGTTTCTCCGCTTTTTCGCATCACTGTAGATCTACTTGGCGCAGATAGCAATTACAGATCCAAACCACAAGGCTGAAATAACTGTGAAATAAGAATGGTTTCATTTGACCGATGCTGTTTAATATCTTGAAGTGATTTAGGCTAAGCGGGACGCCGTATAGGAGGGATGCGGATTGGTTACGACCACCTTGGGCTTTTTAACGTGCACTGACACCGCAAAGCCCACGAGCGCTTTGCATTTTTAAGCGAAAACTTCACTACGCCAGCTTTTCGAGCCGTCAGCGTCACGGAGGTTTTCACCTTCAATTCACCTTGACAGATACTGCGCCTTTCCTTTCTTATAAACTAATTTACAATTGAAGCTAAATGTTCACTACGCTGGGTACCGCCAATCTTCGCGTGGCACTAAATTTACCTTCAAGTGACCTTGATCTAATGAAGTGTGGGTGTCCATGGTTACCTGGTGTCCACCAGAAGTATACCGCGCCTTCTTTTCCCCAAAACTTAAAAAAAACAATACTCGGCTCCCACCTTCCTTCCTTCCCTTACGGCGCAGTTCAGGTTTCCACAGCACAAGTGTGACAGATAAAGCGCCTTTCCCTTCCTGTGAACCAACCAATACTCGGCTCGCCCGGCAGCGGTGGTACAGTAGTAAAACTGCCGACTACTGTGTCGGAGTTCCCGGGTTCGATTCTAACCGCCGGCGGGTGCGCTTCAGTGGAGGCGAAACGAAAATGCGTCCGGGTGCTCTGCGATGTCATTGCACTTTAAAGATCCCCAGGTGGTCTAAATTACTCCATAGACCTCTACTATGGCACCTCTTCTTTACCATTTTCACTCCAGTCTTTCGCCCGCCCTTACGGCGCGGTTGAGGTGTCCACAGAACAAGTATGACAGAGACTGCGCCTTTCCTTTCCTGTGAACCAATTAAAAGAAAAATTGTGAATAGTCCATGGATTGAAAATGTGGTGTTACAGAGGCTATCGCTGCAACACTAACAGCTTTCGCTCTATCACTAGCAACGCTTTTAGATGAGAGTCGTCAGCCCCCCCAACCTACTTTCGGTTTGCGCTGTCAGTGCAGTGAAATAGATTCGGCAGGAACCCTACCGCCGTGAAGTGCACCTTGCTGGCATCAGTCATGAGCACCGTGCATAAAATTTCTACTTTGGCAATGCTCCGCCATGAAGCTCGAACTTTAGGGGTAAAAAATGACTCTCAGGGTAGGGAAGCGGGCATTGAAAGGAAAATTGCCTTTCTGAGAACATTCTGACAGGGTGCGTTCCTCATTTTCGCTTCACGCTCATCTCGAGCGCGCGTCTTTTCGAGGCGATGACGCCGCTAGGCAGCTGACTGCCAGCCGTTCGCCTCGTCAAGCTCGCCACCACTCAGAAGTCTAGATTCTTCTATGGGCGTTAATCTGAAAAAAAAAAGAAAAAAAAACTGATTTATAGGAAGGGAAAGGCGCGGTAACTGTCTCACTTGTTTTTCTGTGGACACCGCAACCGCGCCGTAAGGCAAGGGAGGAAGATGGGAGTGAAAGTGGAAAGAGAGAAAGAGGAGCCGTAGTGGAGGGCTACGGAGTAATTTCGACCACCTGGGGATCTTTAACGTGCGCTGACATCGCACAGCACACGACGCCTCTTCGTTTCACCTCCATCGAAACGCAGCCGCCGAGGTCGGGTTCGAAACCGGGTACTCCGGCACATTAGTCGGGCGTCTTACCACTTTACCACCCCGGCGGGGCGGGCGTTAATCTGAAGCAATTACTCACTCGTGGGAATAGAAAGGAGAAGAATACTTCAAAGAACAAATAGCAGGCTATGGTCACAGCTGCAATAAAGAACAAAGAAAATAACCATTGGTGAATTAGGGCAACGCAGTTTAGAGAAGGCAAGCAACGAGTGAGGTCAGACAATCATATTAGAATGTTTTAATATATGGTGACCCCAAATGTCCCACAGCACGGTTATTTGGCTATCGTTAGGCTACTCCTAATGCTCTGAAAATGATCGTAGTAACATAAACACTTAAGTGGTTGGACGCAGAAGGAGACTCTTGCCGAATTGTGCTTGAAGGTCTGGTAGGTTTCAGGGGTATTAAAGACTGATGATGATGATGATGATGATGATGATGATGATGATGATGATGATGACAACTTTACTTCCACCAGATTAGGAGGCCCCCAATTCCCGCCCCCGGCACGAAGGCCTAAGGGACGGGAGCAGAGACCTCCGCGATCAGAAGCACGCAAAGAGGTCTTGGCTCTTCGTGGCTTCTTCCGCCAGGCGGATGGCTTGTAGCTGTGGAGCAGGGACCTCGCTCCGAAGCAGGGCTTCCCAGGTTTCTCTACAATTTATATTTGTTTTAGCCCCTGGGGAGCTAGTACATTCACAGATTATAAGGTCGAGGGTCCCTCTCTCCCCACAGTGCTTGCATTTATCGTTTCTCCTATCTTCCATTTGGACATATGCCTAGACCGGGTTTACAAAGTTCCCAGCTTGCAGGCGCCGCCATGCGACTGCCGCCCTATTGTTTAGACTTTTATCCGGTGGTGGCACCAGTCTCCTGCTTAACCTGTAATTTTGAAGAATCTCCGTATAATTTTGCAGACGCTCGTCCATGTTCCGGCAATCGGGCGGCTCCACAGTTACCCGGAAGTAGAGAGCTCGGACTAACTCGTGGGTCGCTTCGTTGCCAGGAACGCACGTGTGTGCAGGTGTCCAAATTAGGCGAATTTTTCTGTTTAGTCGTCTACTGGCCAGAATCATTGCCGCTTCCGGCGAGACCCTACCCTTTCCAAAATTCCATATAGCCGTTTTGCTATCGCTGATTATGAAATTGGCTTGTGTTCCGACGCAAGCGAGCGCTATTGCAACTTCTTCAGCCGTTTCGGCGTTGCGGCTTCTAATGGTTGCGGCTGATACCAGGGCACCTCGGCCGTCGACCACCGAGGCGACCGCCGCCCCCGTTTTGCCACTTGCCGCATCCACGTACGGAACCGACTTGCTGTCCATCGAATCGAAGCATCTGATTAGTGCTTCTGCTCTCTTCTCCCTCCTCTCTGTGTTGAATATGGGATGCATGTTACGAGGGAGGGGGGGAATGATTAGATGTTCTCGGCAGTTCTGTGGGATACTTGATTTTTCTCGTAGTCCCCTATCTGTCTGCAGGCCTACCATTTCGAGTATAGTTCTGCCCGTGGTCGTTCGACTTCATCTTTCCAGCTTCGAAGCTCTGACAGCCTCCGCTATTTCGTCCCAGCTATTGTGCACTCCCATAGAAAGGAGATTCTCTGTGGATGTGGTAATTGGTAAGCCCAGGGCCCTCTTTATGCACCGTCGAATGAGAGAGTCTAACCTCTTCTTCTCCTCCGACTTGATATTTAAGAACGGCGTGGCATAGCTCTCGCGACTTGTTACGTAGGCTTGGATGAGTTTAAGCAAGCTTCTTTCCTTCAGGCCTCGTCCTTTCAACGCGATTCTTCTAAATATTCCAATGGCTTGTATGGCGAATCCCTCTAGCTTTCTGATTGTTCCATCATTATATCAATTTTCCTGAATGAATAGTCCTAAGATTCTGATTTGATCTACCTTTGGAATTGGTTTTCCTTCTACTTTAATGTCAAATTCCCGGCTGCGCTTGCATCGGAGTGACTTTGGGTTATAGACAAATAATTCTGATTTTTGCGGCGAGCATGATAGACCCCTACTGGCAGCGTAGTCTACGACAGTGTCCGCCGCCGCTTGAAGGCGCTCCTCAATGCTCGCATCACTACACTGGTTAACCCAGAGATCGATGTCATCCGCATAAATACTGAAATTTAGCCCCTTTATGCTCCTCAGAGCTTTCCTGGAGGCCCCTCATCGCCACGTTGAAAAGGAACGGGGAGAGAACCGAGCCCTACGGCGTCCCCCTGCTCCCTAACTTCACTGTGGGGGACTGAATGTCTTGAGACTTTATGCAGGCAGTTCTGTTTGACAAGAAGTCCTTGATGTACTCATATGTTCGTTCACCTACTCCGATTTCTTGAAGACCGTGGAGGATCGCTTCGTGTTTAACTTTGTCAAAAGCGTTTGTCAAGTCCAGGCCGAGAATCACTTTGACGTCTCTAGAACGCGAGTCGATTATGTCGTATTTGAGTCGGAGCATCACGTCCCGCGTGCTCAAACCCGGTCGAAAGCCGACCATCTCGTGTGGCCACAGGTCGTGTTTCTCCATAAAGCGCGTCAGTCGTGTTTGGACTACATGCTCCATCAATTTTCCCATGCATGAGGTTAGAGAAATAGGTCTTAGATTTTCTAGTTCCGGGGGTTTGCCCGGTTTTGGGATGAGAATTACGTTTGCTGACTTCCACTGCCGAGGCAGGTGCCCTTTAGTCCAAATTTCTTGCATACACTCAGTAAGAACGCTGATGGAGTCATCATCCAGGTTTCTTAAAATTTTGTTAGTTATCCCGTCAGGGCCCGGGGCCGATTTTGTTTTTAGTGCCAATATTTCTGCCCTGACCTCCGCCTCCGTGATGGGTGCGTCCAGCTCCTCGTTGGGAGCTCCGTCATACTCTGGGAGGGGGGCACTATGAGTATTGCCAATGTACATGTTCACTAGTGCATCCATAAATTCCGCGTCTGTACCCTTAAACGCGTGCCTGGCTTTTGATAATCTAATTCCTGACTTGGATTTTGAGTTGGTCGGATCTAATATGTGTCTCAGCAGACCCCACGTTCTGGAAAGGCTCATGCCCCCTTCCATCTCGTCGCATCTGCTGCACCAATTCTGTTCGCATAATTTAACCGCATAATTTTCAATTTCTTTATTATGTCTAGCTATCCTCCTTCTAAGATTACGGTTCCACTTTTGCTTCTTTAGTCTGCGCTCCATACCATGCTTTGCCTCCCACATGTGAAGCAGTTTGCTATCAGCTATCTCCAGGGCATCGTCCCCTTGAAGATTCTTTGTTGCCTCTCCAACGTGACTCATGAGGGTCTTCGTCCATTTTTCTATGCATGTAATCTTCCTTTCGGCAGCCTTCTCTCGCTTTTCCTTAAATAGTTCCCATTGCGTAACCCTCGGTTGACATACACGGCGCGTCTTTACTCCTTTTTTAAAGATCGAGGCCAGAATAAAATGGTCGCTGCCAAAATTTGGCTCCGAATTTTGCCAGCTCAGATCTTTCACATTTTTTGAGAAGGTCAAGTCAGGGGAAGTGTCTACGCAGACGCTGTTACCCACCCTGGAGGGAAAACTACGGTCCGTGTGCAAGGTGAGTCCCAGCTCGTGCGCCTCTTCCCATAACTGCCTGCCTTTAGGATCTTGTTTAGCGTAACCTCATTCCGGGTGCGCCGCATTGAAGTCACCGACTATTAGCAAGGGATTACTCCCGGCTGTGATTATCGCTTTGCTAAAGAGGGCCCTGAATCTCACCTTTCTCTGCTGTGGCGTACTATATAAAGTTAAGAGGAACAGGCTTGGTTCCTCTTTTCGTCCCGGAGAATTTCCAATAGCACTGCCTCAATTTCTTTCGAATTGATTTCGTGCATGATTGCAGCAATGTTCATCTTAACCAATGTTGTGACGCGAGATTTCTCACCTCTGTCACTTGAAAAAGATTGGTATCCCGAGAGTTTTGCTGCTTTACCCGTCTCTTGCAGGGCTATAGCTAGTGGTTTCTCATCTAATAGCGTCATTGATTGATTGATTGAAAACATCTTTATTTATTCAGTATTCTCAGAACATGTGGGTGGGCCGCCTAGTCCGGTAGTCCATTGGCTGCTGCTGCTGCGCTGGCCCTCCCCACCAGCCAGTGCTGACGGTCAGGATCATCGCTGAGCAGAATAGCCTCCCACTGCTCCTCCGAGGGGTTGGGAATGGGGTCAACTAAGGGAAATTGGCATGCCCACACCATATGGTAGAGGTTAGCTACCTCTCCACAGTGTGGGCACTGCGGAGAGTATAGTGTAGGGTACCACAGGTGTAATTTAGCTGGTGTTGGGTATGTGTTGGTTTGTAGTCTCCTAAGGATGTTCTCTTCTAACTTATTGAGGGATTTGTGTGGTGTTGGGTACTCCTTTCTGGCTGTTCTGTATGGCGCGAGATTGTCAGCATACACTGCTAAACCTATCATGTCACGGCACCCTTTATGGTCATCAGGGGGAGACGCCCGGTATAGAAGAGCTCGGGCATGCCTGTGAGCGGCTTCGTTTCCTCCTGGTAGTTCCAGGTGACCGGGAAACCAGATGATTGATGCTTGGTTGGGTGGGTGCTTAGTTAGCAATGACAACCCTGACTTATGAATTAATCCGTAATTGAAGTTGCGACAGGCGTTTTGAGAATCAGTGAGCACAACGGCGTTGGGGTTAGATGCTACAGCTAATGCAATAGCTGCCTCCTCTGCGTGAGTGGGGTTAGATGTTTTCACCGAGGCGCAGTTCACCATCGACCCCGCAGGCGTTGAGACTACGATAGTCATGACTCCATTGTGTGGTCCTGCTGCGTCCACGTAAAGGGTGTTAGTCTGCTTGTCCCATTTCTTCTGCAGGGCTTCCCCTCTTGCTATCCTCCTCTCGATGTTATATGCGGGATGCATATTCCGCGGAATGGGGTACATGTTGATGCGTCTTCTCACATCGCGTGGGACCTCTTCCCTTTGGTCAATTGTATAGTACTGCTGCAATAACGCACGCTTGCGTTGGAAGCCGTGACAGTTCCACTGCCAGATTAAAGACTCACTTGGTGCGCCTCTGGCCATTATGGAGCTGATCAAATTTTTCCTAAGCTTTTTGCTGCCCTTCTCCTATGACAACTAATTCTGCCCTTTGAAGTTGTGCTTCGCCCGTAAGGGTTTGGATCTGGCTTTGAATTGGGTTTATTGCTCCCATATTTTGGGTCATGAAATATTCAAATTTAGCTTCGATTTTGGTTTCTAATCTTCTTTCTAGTGCCACCAATGGATCAGCGTCTTCCCCTTTGCGTTTCATTGGGGGCGGTCTAGCCGATTCTACTATCATCTTTTCCTCCTCCGGTGCCGCAGGCTGCGTGGAAGTCGCAGCTTAGGTAGGGGTCAGGGCAGTTGGTTTCGATACCAATTTTGGTGGCGCTCTATGGGGGGAGAGGGACCCAGTACGCGCTTGCCCTTTTGGTCTATGCACCTCTTGAGTGAGCTTATTAATGATATCTTTAAGCTCCCCAACTTTTTTCCTTAATTTATAGATCTCCTCGTCCTTCTTATGATTTGCCTGGGAAGCCCCACTCTCAAAACTTACATTTTTACGGTCCCTGCTCAGGCTCCGCTTCTTAGTCCACGGGTTCTCCGGGTACCTGGAACTCGATCTCCAGCTGCGTCTGAATCCAGAACGCCCCCTGGAGCTGGAACTCGACCGGCCGCGCAGCTGTCGCCCTTCGGTAGTCTCCTCCAGCCTCGGGAAGGAGTCGTTTCTGGCACGAAAGTCCTCGTTTACATGCTTGACCTTGTAACGACCTCGGTGATTTTGCTCGACGATCGCTTCGACTTGTTGTTGCTGCTGCTTCTGAAGTTGCTGCTGCTGTTGCTTGTTGACCTTGCGTTCCCACTTCCTCTTCTTTGCATACGCGGTAGAGTTCTCGACATTTTTTGTCACCAAGCGGGTGTCCTTTCCCGCACAGTTGACACTTGCACTAACAGAAATGGTCTTGTGGTGGTTGTTCCATGCCACGGCCACGGCATTTCACATTTGCGGGGTCCGGGCAGACGTCTTCGCGGTGTCCGAGCCTGCCGCAAGCGTTGCAAACTTCAAACTTCTTGCGGTAGAGAACGCAGCGTTGCGCCACGGGCCTGAGTCTCACCCACCGCGGCACCTCTTTGTCTTGAAACAGTATTAAAACTGTCTTCGAGTTTCTTCCCAGTCTTCGCACCCCCAGGACCGGAGGATTCCCGTAGACTTGCAGCCTTTTCAAAACATCTTCGTCCGAGAAGGACAAAAAGACTTCATGTATGACGCCTTTCCCGCAGTCCTCTGGCATAGCGATGTACGTAGTCAGTTATATTTTTCCCCTTCGAACGCGAGGAGCTTCAAGTCGGCGTACTTTCTCTTCCTTTCCGCGCTGACGGTGGCGACAAGAATGGAATGTTGCTTTACATTGAATGAAATGACATGTTCCCCGGCCGCATCTGGGCTCACGTCAGCCGCCCTAACTATTACGTCAGCCAAATACGCACTTCCGTATTTCATCAGACGAGACCGCCGCGCGGCCTCATGACTATTTTCTCGGCGCCGTCCGGAATGCGGGCAAATTGCCTTTCAACCGACTTTGCCGCCATCTTCCTGCCTGCGAGCTTCTCGACGGCTCGCTGGCGTTCCATATTGCGTGCCTCGTCATTCACTAGAGCAGCCGCTTTCCCTTTCTTCTTACTAACGTACCATTGTCCCGGCACGTTCAATTCTTCTGGATCTATCTCCGTACCTTGTACGGTCTCTCTCATGGTTACGGCAGTCTCCGAGCGGAGCTTCCGCCGCCGGTGGCTTCTCACCGCTAGTCCTAATCTCAGGCTTAGCTCACTACGTGGCTCGTCGAACACATCAAAGTCCCAAATATCGTAACGAGACGAGGAAGGCCCACCTTAGAAGAAGTGATATCCTCGGCGTCCGTTCATCGAATATCCAAAATCCGTCGAATCCAACTTGTGCTCGAGCGGCCGTATTCGATGGAGACCATCGAACGCACCTCCGCTCTGCTCCGGTATTGAAGACTTGGTTGGTTGGTTGTACAACTTTTAATTCCATCGGAAACGGGGAGTCGTGCGCCCGCGGATTAGAGGCTGGCAGGTAGCCCTTGGCTTGTTGCGGCCTCTTCCGCCATATGGACGGTGCGGTGCTGGATCGCAGGGTCCGCGCTTCGCAGCAGGATATCCCAGGCTTCTCTACTTGTAATATTTTGCCCTATCCCTGGAGATTGTGGGCACTCCCCAATTATGTGGTCGAGGGTCCCTCTCGCCCCACAGTGTTTGCAGAGATCATTGTCCCTAAAGTCTGGTAGCGCGTGAAACGCCCAGACCGGTTTCATGAACGTATTAGTTTGTAGCCGCCTCCACGCGACAGCTTCTCTATTATTTAGTCTAACATCTGGCGGGGGTACCAGTCTACGTCCCAATTTAAAATGGTCGATGATTTCCCCGTAATTTTGCAGACGCTCGTCGTATGCCCAGTGTTCGGGGGGCTCGACGGCTACCCGGAAGTAGAGAGCTCGGGCTAGCTCGTGAGCCGCCTCGTTAACAGGGACGGCAGCGTGAGCGGGTGTCCAAATTAACTGAATTTTCCTATTTATCGTTCTTTGGGTGAGGATTTTGGCCGCCTCCGGCGATATCCTCCCCTTCCCAAAATTTTTAATGGCAGTTTTGCTGTCGCTAATTATGAACTTGGCTTCTGTTTCTACGCAAGCTAGCGCTATCGCAACTTCCTCCGCAGTCTCTATGTTGCGGCCTCTGATGGCTGCCGCGGATACCGGTGCCCCTCGGCCATCGACTACCGAAGCTACCGCCGCACCTGTTCTGCCACTTGCCGCATCAACATATACTACTTCCTTTGCTCCCATGTTCTTGAACCGTCGCTCTAGAGTTTCGGCTCGTTTGGCCCTTATTTCGACATTAAATTCTGGATGCACATTCCTAGGGAAGGGGGGGGGGGACTACCAAGGGATTCCTGATTTCACTATTAATTGTGATTTTGTTTTGAACTCCCTTGTCTGGGTTGAGGCCTACTTTTGCAAGGATTACCGTGCCCGTCTCGGTCGTGATTAGTCTCTCTAATTGGGAGACTCGCACTGCCTCCGCCAATTCTGCCCCCGTGTTATGCACCCCGAGTTCGAGCAGTCGTTCGCTCGAGGTACCCATGGGCAGTCCTAGCGCCTTCTTCTCAAGCAGTCTAACTTCTCTTTTTCGCCGGCCTTGATGTCCAGGTAGGGAGTGGCGTAACTGATTCTGCTTATTACGTATGCCTGGATTAGTTTTAGTAAATTTCTCTCCTTGAGGCCTCTTTATTTAGTGGCGACCCTCCTCAAGAGCCCGAGGGCTTGCATCGCGTAACTTTCTAATGTTTTCAGGACCTCTCCGTTATGGCCGTGGGATTGAATGACCATCCCCAAAATCCTGATCTGATCTACTTTTGGCACCGGTTTGCCCTCCACCTGAATATGACACTCCCCGCTATTCTTGCAGCGGAGATACTTTGGGTTATAAACGAACAACTCAGATTTATGCGGGGAGCACGAAAGTCCCCTTTTAGCCGCGTAATCGACAATGATGTCGGTTGCTGCTTACAGGCGTTCCTCCGTACTCGCATCGCTCCCATGGTTAATCCAGAGGTTAATATCGTCCGCATACATGCTAAAATTTAGCCCCTTGATTTGGTTAAGTTTACCCGGGAGGCCTCTCATTGCCACGTTGAATAGAAAAGGCGATAGCACTGAGCCCTGCGGTGTGCCTTTGCTTCCTAACTCTATCGTAGGAGATTCTAAATTTTGAAATATCATGCAGGCTTTTCTGCCCGATAAGAAGTCTTTTATGTAGTTGTACGTTCTCTCCCCTACTCCGAGCACTTCGAGTCCTTCGAGGATAGCCTCGTGCCTGACATTGTCGAAGGCCTTGGTGAGGTCTAGGCCCAGGATCACTTTGGCGTCTCTCGATCGCGAGTCTATGATATCATGCTTTAGTCGGAGCATTACGTCCTGCGTGCACAAGTGGGGTCGGAAACCGACCATTTCGTGCGGCCACAGGTTGTTTTGCTTCATGAAGCACGTTAATCTCGCCTGTATTACGTGCTCCAGAAACTTCCCTACGCATGAGGTTAGGGAAATCGGTCTCAAATTTTGCAATTGCGGGGGTTTTCCCGGTTTGGGTATTAGTATTATGTTTGCCGTTTTCCACTGATCTGGCAACTGGCTCGTTTCCCAAATTTTTCTAATGAGTTCCGTTAGTAGACTAATAGAGTCATCGTCCAGATTCCTTAGCATTTTATTGGTGATCCCATCGGGGCCCTGGATTTAGCTTTTAGTCTTACAATTTCCGCCCTTACCTCTGCCTCCGTGATGGGGGCGTCAAGCGCCTCATTGGGCGTGCCACCGTAGCTCGGGAGTGGGGAACGGTGGTTGTCTGCAACATACTGTTACGATGAAATAGCAAAGGGGTGTTTATTTACAGTGATACGTTTTAGAGCGCAGCTCTTTGGCGCTCGTTCCTGGGTTTCGCGTCGGCGTCGGCGTCGGCCTCGTAACCAGCGCCTCCCCACTTTCATCCCCCCAGTTCGAGCCGGCGCTTGGCAACCGAAGCCTCGCAGGAAGCGCGGAGCAGCTGGAGAACACAAGGAA
Organism: Amblyomma maculatum; assembly: GCF_055883805.1. Lineage (NCBI taxonomy): Eukaryota > Metazoa > Arthropoda > Arachnida > Ixodida > Ixodidae > Amblyomma > Amblyomma maculatum. The sequence goes on along the minus strand of NC_139349.1, from coordinate 164,666,226 downwards.
AGGAAGGGGGTTTGGGGGGGGGGGAGGGGTCGCCGGAGGACGCGCTAGCATCGCCTGTATCATGCCGCTGCCGCCGCTAGCGAGTCAAGACAACGTGACCGCGTAGATAATAATAATAATTGGTTCACAGGAAGGGAAAGGCGCAGTATCTGTCACACGAGTTTGTGGACACCTGAACCACGCCGTAAGGGAAGGGAGGAAGGTGGGAGTTAAAGTATAAAGAGAGAAAGAGGAGCCGTAGTGGAGGGCTACGGTGTAATTTCGACCACTTGGTGATCTTTAACGTGCGCTGACATCGCACAGCACACGGACGCCTCTTCGTTTCGCCTCCATCGAAACGCAGCCGCCGAGGTCGGGTTCGAACCCGGGTATTCCGGACAGTAGTCGGGCGTCTTACCACTGTACCACCCCGGCGGGGCATGACCGCGTAGAAAAACTGATTTATTTTTTATAGGAAGGGAAAGCGCGGTAACTGACTCACTTGTTTTCTGTGGACACCGCAACCAAGCCGTAAGGAAAGGGAGGAAGGCGAGAGTGAAAGTGGAAAGAGAGAAAGAGGAGTCATAGTGGAGGGCTACGGAGTAATTTCGACCACCTGGGGATCTTTAACGCGCGCTGACATCGCACAGCACACGGACGCCTCTTCGTATCCCGTTCCTCTCGCTCGTAACGCGTCCCACGGCTGTGACAACCTCGCGAGGCACTTGTATAGATCTCGTCTTTGAGAATCAAGCATTGGTGTACCAAGTCGAACATATATCAGTCTATTTCTCCGACCACAAAGCTTCCTTCATGACCATAGAATTCCTTACACTAACTAGAGGGAAAGCTGAGGGCGCTGCACTTCAGCCACCATGGGCGCGCTAAGAATCATGGGCCGGTGTGCTACTTGTTGCGGGACAGTCGGTTTTTCTCGGGTACGTGGAGTGGCGTTACTGCGATGTTTCTTTTTCGTCATCATCATCATTTGAAGGTGCGTACATAGACCGCGAAAGCCATAGTAGCGAAAGCTCAAAAGCAGACGTCGCCAATAAATGGTTTCTGTTTCCCGAAATGCCACTAAAAACTTCCTGAAGTGATTGCGCAACCATAAATATTTTTATAACGTTTTTTTATTTCAAAGTTTGCATATTAAGTGCGAAATATTGGTATTTGTGCTGCTCAAAACTAAGCCAATAGGAGAAAGAGCCATCGCTTATATTGGATAAATCTCACACTGACATGCTGTTTCTCTCTCTCTTTACAATTTATAGTCACAATATTCAATCTTAGGGCATTATTTACGGTAGAACAACGTTTACCTTTGCATTAGTTTTGGCCAAAAGTTGTAGCTCTGCACTCGGTAGCTCACCGGCCCATGATGCTTTGAGCGCCCATGGTGGCTGAACTGGCCGTCTGGAAACTCCATGTAAACGCCCATAGACGGCAGCACAGCTTTCCCTCTAGGTAAGAGTAAGAAACTCTATGTTCATGACTGTCAAGAACTGTTAGTGGAGTCTTTGTTAAAGGAATAGGTGTGAAAAATAAAAAAAAAATTCTGTGATAGCGCATGGATGTGTTGCTCGATTTCTTTGCCTCAATCTGTCGAAAAGGTGAAACAGCTTATTTGCTGCGCTCCAATTTCGCATTAGGAAGTAACGTAATCGTCGGTACTTTTTTACTAACTTATTCATAAACGCCGCATCGTCTCCTTCAAAGGCGTGCCTGACTTTTGCCAATCTTATTCCCGATTGAGTTTTTGAATTTGTTGGGTCCAGCAGATGCGGGAGCATGCCCCAAGTTTTGGAGATTCATGCCTCCCTCCATTTCGTCGCATCTGCTGAGCCAGTTTTGTTCGCACAATTTGATCGCGTAGCTTTCAATTTCCTTGTTATGCCTCGCGATTCGTCTTCTAAGATTCTTGTTCCACTTTTGTTTCTTCAGCCTGCGTTCCATGCTTTGTTTAGCGTCCCACATGGGGAGCAGTCGGCTATCTGCTATACCAGGAGCGTCGTCTCCTACCAGCGTCTTTGTCGCCTCACCAACGTGGCGTTTGAGTGCCTCCGTCCATTCCTCAATGTTCTCAATTCGTTCTACTTGCGCGGTTACCCTGATTTCTTTAAATTGATCCCATTCTCTAACGGCCGGTTGGCACGCCCTGTGCGTCTTGACGCCCTCTTTGAGGACCGAAACGATGGTCACTGCCAAAATGTTGCTCAGAATTTTGCCAGTCTAAACCCTGTAAGTTTTTTGAAAATGTCAGGTCTGGGGATGTGTCCGCGCATACGCTGTTACCCGTCCTCGTTGATGATCGGGATCCGTATGGAGGGAGACCTAGCTCGTGCGTGTCCTCCCATAGCTGCCTACCTTTGGTGTCCTGTATAGCATAGCCCCATTCTTGATGTCTGGCGTTAAAGTCACCAACGATCAGCAAGGGATTATTCCCGGCCGCCTTGATGGCTTTGCGCATAAGGGCCCTAAATCTAATTTTCTTTTGCTTGGGTGAGCTATAAATGTTAAGAAGGAATAGACTGGGATCCTTCTTTCTCCCGTTAATATCTCGAGGAATACGCTCTCGATATCTCTCAAATTCAAATCGTGTTCTATCACCGCTACATTGCGCTTGACAAAGGTCGCCACCGTCGATTTCACGCCTCTATCGCTGTTGAACACCTGGTATCCCATTAGTTTGGCTCCCTTCCCTGTTTCCTGAAGGGCGATTGCGAGGGGGATCTCAGTTATGAGTGGAAGGTATCGCTGCAGTAGCGCTCTCTTGCGCTGGAAGCCGCGACAGTTCCACTGCCAAATTTGGTTTTCATTTACGCGCCTGGCCATTTTGCAGCTGGGTTAGGGTTTGCTCGACATTCTGCTGCCACGTGTTGACGGCTATGAGTTCAGTTCGAACTCTTTGCACTTCCCCTGCAAGTGCCTGTACCTGGCTCTGGATTTGGTTCATGAATTAGGGCATTTGGCTCATGAATGAATTCAATTTTTCGTCAAGCCTATTTTCGAGTGCTTGGAACGGGTCTGCTTCATTAATTTTGCGCTTCACCGGGGGCGGGCGAGACGCCTCAGTCGCCATTTGCTCATCCCTATTAACGACTGCTTTGCGTCTGACGTATGCTCAGGTAAATATTACATAGAAGTGTAACATACGTGGCCGAGTGTAGTTCTACACTTCCATTACAGTCGAAGTGTCTATTCTTTTTTATTTCTTAGTTTTGTACAACTAACAGATGCTTCGTGCTATACATCGGGCTCTTGCTGAGTGTCTGTTCGAGCCCATCTACTTGACCGCATTGCGACTGGGCGCCTGGAAAACCGGTGTGTCTTTTTGCCCTCTTCGGTGTAGCCACTTTAGCTCTTCCTTTCACAGATGAAATTAATGCTATTGTTTTTTCTTGCGCTTCCGTCAAAGGGAGTGCGTGGCGGTCGAGTGAAAGCAATTTCACCGCTGCGCTTCTAACGAGCTCGCATTGTGTTATAAATTGTTTTGGTCCAGAGGGTCGTGAACTCATAATCATATGACCTCACAAGGTCCATCCATAAGCCTCCGGGAGATCGCACAGTACAACAGTAATGATGTAACTGCACAATCACCATTAGTCTACAGGCTCACGATGTCACATGGCATTGAATCTTTTTTAACATGAAATAAGACGTGATTATATGGCGACATGACTCAAACGAAATTATTATATGCGAACATGCAAAGTATAATTAACTGTGCAAAAAAAAACTGCAGTGAGCTCAGAACCCCATGCTGTTATTGCCTTGAGCCATGAGTCAGACAGACCACACATAAGGCATCAAGGTCAAGTCATGGCCAATTTCAAAGCTGTGCGAGGTGTAGGTTAAAAATTAAAATCTGAGCGCGTCTGTACACGTGTTGAGACAAATAGGCTTCCCTAAGCCTATGATCATGTTAGGCTTAGTAATCGTTATTCTTTATTCTTTATGCTTTTATTTATATTTATGCTCATTGTCTGTAGTGTCGCATCACACAAGCACTTTGCTGCATTAACGCGCATTTTAAGTAATTACACCTTTCATGATAAGGTTTAGAGAAGCCTAATAGCCCTATGTGAGCAAGTTGGGTGCCAATACACTTATAGCTTTCGTACGCAAAACTTGCACTAGATATGTCGTAGGCAAATGATATCTACCTCGAAGAATGACTTACCGAAAACTATCGAGTCGCAATGCTATCCACGTAGGACGAGGAGGAGACCTGTCAGGCAGTCTGGCACTTCGGCAATGGAAGAGGGCGAAGTGTATTGGTCTATCTTTTGTTTTCACCTTCATTTTTGAACAACTGTGTTTGTTTCAAACTTCCTCTACTTAGTTATTCGCACAAACATTTATTGACGGGGTAGGTATTGCATTCTCCTGAAACACAAGAAAGTGTCTTTTCATTACACATATCTTACAACCGATGCTCATTTCCTGCCCGGCAATTTGGTGCAACTTTTTTACTGCTCAAAGAACACCTTTTACACGTCGCTGGTTTAGCGGGATATCTTTTCGTCGGGTTGATCATCTACCTGACTGTGTAACACGTTTGCAGGACACGAACATCATGGCTTGCAACTATTATCGACGAAGCCGTTTTCTTCATGATTCAGCCATTGAGCCACTCGTCGCATTCTTATACATACTATACATAACGTTATTTTCGGCGGTGATACCCAGCCAGCACTCGTTCGCGTGTACTGTGGCGAGCTCCCCCGTGTTCTCTTCTTGGGGTGTAATCACGGCCCTAAGATGCCTCCGTCTTATCCTGCAGAATGGCGGGGTGGCGCCGTTCCTTTCTCGCGGAGTGCCGCGGCACAGGCGGCGTGGGCATTAAAAGTCGGCGGCTGCAACACGCAGGCAAAGAGCGTAGTCCGAGAGGCGCGGGCCTTTACATTCGGAAACGCACCATTGCCCGCCGAAGCAGCAGCCGCGGACTAGGCGGCGCCGCCATCCCGCGAGCTGCGAGGTTCTGCCGGCTGCCTTTTATCGCGCCGTGGGGAGCTCCTTTCTCCGGTACGCTTGGCTGCCCGCGGGAGCGAGCTGAGGCTGTAAGCAAAACACGCTGCCGCCCACCTTCACGTCTGTAGGCGAGGTGAAGGCAACAACAAATGTCCCCTTGTTTCTTCCTGCTGCTCCCATTAGTGCCTTTTTTTTTTCGTTCCAGTATTGCCGTATAGCACGTATATGCCAAACTGAAACATCTATTTGATTTCATTGTTGGGAACACTGAGGTCTCGACTGCCCATAAGGGACACAGTTTGGATCTCTTGAGACGGTGCTCTTGAAAACAAAGATTATTGGCACTTATTAAACGCAGAATATTTCCCTGCTGTCATGTAGACGCCTTCGTAAGGCTGCAGGTTTTCGGAAAGCAGAAAAGCTTTTTTTTTGTTATTGTGAAGCCGCTTCTTCACCTGGAATCTTTTTTACGAAAGATATCTGTCTCCTCTTTGTCGCGTTGCACCGAAAAATGCCATGAATGGTCAAAGCCAATCGCACTTACTCTAACACTAGTGGGAGACAGCCGTCAAAAATTACACCTGACATACGTTGAACGAACATGGCTTGATGCCTCCTCTTCTGTAATTACTGAACGGCATTCGAATAGTTCCGGTGAGACTAAGTAAGCATAAACTGCCTTTTCGTTCTGTCGACCGTTACGAAACTAGTCACCAACCAGTGCTTACCAGTTATTAGTCATTAGTCGTGACTAACTATACCATGGGTAATGAGATATGACTGTGATTATGATGTAATCACATGGTGACGTTATCAGCCGTGACGGCATGACCGAATGTGACGACATCATGACTTCCCATCCGGTCAGGACGTCACGATTGGTTATGGCGCCACGAGATAATTCACGCATATACGAAGCTGATCCCGCCGGGCGTCTGATACAGGCGTCCGTGCGGCGCCTTTTACTTGGCGCTACAAATCACTTATGTCTGCATTGAAACAACAGAAAAAGCAGATACATTCACGAAAGCACAAACGGACGTGGACAACCACCTCCTATATCTTTGGGAGGTCCGCCGCAGCCTCACCAAAAGATGGAAAAAATGGCTGAGGCTTAGCTTGGTTAAGCCTGGTCAGATGCGAAGCATATTGATTGCTAAACTCGGCTTTCCATGGTTACACTTGGCTAAACTTTTCTTTCCTTGGTTACACGTGCTTTTACGCGGTTTAAACTTGGAATGCACAATGTTTTCCCATCGCATAAAACTAGGTAATAGCATGACTCGTTCATCTCTAATCTAACTGTGTTACCGACACGCACAACGAACATGTCGTCCCTCAGGCCAACGATACTCGATTGCCACAACGCGAATATGTACGCAAAGCAAAAGCTCTTAGAACACCGACGTGCTAAAGGAATCAACGATTCCCCCGTCTCTCCTCTGTCGTGACGTCAGCGTATCACGTGGTGTGACGTCACCATACCACGTGTTCCGCACGGCGTGCAACCGGAGCCGACGGCGCGAGCTGGACCCCGTCTCTCCTCTGTCGTGACGTCAGCGTATCACGTGGTGTGACGTAGCATTCCACATTCTTTGCACGGCGTGTAACCGTCACGAAGGGCTGTGGTTTACCTCTAGCAATATGATTCGCATAAAAACAGAAACATAACAGACGCCTCAAGAAGCGCATCTTCGAACTCACTCATCAAGCCGGGGAATGCTGCTCAGCTAGCCCACACTAACTGTGTGGAAAGGTGCAACACGGCTGCGCGCCAAGTGTCTGGCAGCAATACGTGGCGCCTGTTCCACGCGCTCATCGATCCAACGCAAACATTCACGACAACCCAACGCCACTTATATAAGGTCATGCACAACTTTACAGGAACAACAACACAGCTAGCGAACGCGCGCCGCTAGCGCACGCGCTCGAAGACCGATACCTATGCACCACCAAGGACACTCGGCCGGTTGCCTACTCGTATGCAGGCAAAAAGAACACGGAGCTGGATACTTCGTTCCAGCTCCACGACCTTCGGGCGGCCTTAAGCAAGATGAATCATGGCACTGCTCCCGGGCACGGCAAGGTTGCTGTCAAGCTTTAGGCTAACTTGCAGCCTATACCGGGCTGTTGGAATACATCAGTAGTATCTCAGCCGGATACACTCGATCCTCTCCGTCTGCATTTACAAGTCGGCTCTTGTCACCTTCATCTCGAAGGTCGGCCAACCTATTGATGTGGAGAACTTCCGCCCTAACTCTCTCACGTCTTGTGTCGGCAAGCTGATGGAGACAATCGTGCATCACAGGCTGTCCGAATAATAATAATAATAATAATAATAATAATAATAATAATAATAATAATAATAATAATAATAATAATAATAATAATAATAATAATAATAATAATAATAATAATAGAAATAATAATTAATAATAAATGGTTCACAGAAAAGAAAGCCGCAGTATCTGTCACACTTGTTTCTGTGGACACCTGACCGCTCCATGCGGGAAAGAGGGAATGAAAGCGGAAAGAGAAAGAGGTGCCATAGTAGAGGGCTCCAGAGTGTTTTCCACCACCTGTTCAAGTTTAACGTGCACTGACATCGAACAGCACACGGACGCCTCTTCGTTTCGCCTCCATCGAAACGCAGCCGCCGGCTGTCGGGATCGAACCCGGGTACTCCGGCACAGCAGTCGGGCATCTTAACCATTGCACCACTGCGGCGGGGGGGAAGGGTGGCAGCTCCTGGCCCTACGGGGCTGAGGCAGTAGGTCAACGCCGCTTGCGGTGGGGGCTAGCCAGCCACCGAAGTTTTATCTGTTGTAGGCCGTCATTGCACCCGCCACCGCTTCGGTGGTGGACGAGAGCTGTTACGGCGCACATCTTTCTCTCACTCATTTTTTTCTTTCTTCTCTACTTTCCCTCCTATCCGCACGACGTAGCAGTGGGCCCCGCCGGGGTGGTGCAGTGGTAAGACGCCCGACTACTGTGCCGGAGTTCCCGGGTTCGAACCCGACCGCGGCGGCTGCGTTTCGATGGAGGCGAAACGAAGAGGCGTCGTGTGCTGTGCGATGTCAGCGCACGTTAAAGATCCCCAGGTGGTCGAAATTACTCCGTAGCCCTCCACTACGGCTCCTCTTTCTCTCTTTACACTTTCATTCCCACCCTCCTCCCTTCCCCTACGGCGCGGTTCGGGTGTCCACAGAGCAAGTGTGACAGTTACTGCGCCTTTCCCTTCCTGTGAACCAATTTAACCAATTTAACGTAGCAGTGGAAAAGTCCTCTCCCCAGATGGGGCTGGTACAGGTGGGTCACTGCCGCTTGCGGCGGGGGCTAGCCCGGCACCGAATTTTTATCTGTTGTAGGCCGTCATTGCACACGCCACCGCTGGTGGTGGACGACGGCTGCTGTTGCGGCACGCGTCTTTCTTTCCCTATTCCTTTTCTTTCTTCTCTATATTCTCTTCTGTCTGCACGAGGCAGCGGAGGTGGCTCAGCTACAGAGCCAGTAGCAGGCCCGTGCATTTTCTCTTCCTTCTTCCTACAGCCACAACAGGCAGCGGAGGTGGCTCAGCTACAGAGCCAGAGCAGGCCCGTGATTTTTCTTTTCCTTCTTTCTGCAGCCACAACAACAACAACAGCTGCGGCGGGGTTGATTAATTTAGTATAACTTCAATAATGTTCAGAGTTGAATCCTATACATGAGAAAAATTTATATCAAAGCAAAACGATCCATAATAAGCTGCAAAATGCATAAAAAGTATAAAAGGGGTAAGCAGGGCTGCGTACCTACTTCGCATGTGATAAGCACACAAATTGGCTGTATTCTTTTCAACCTATACATAAATGAGATTTTCCTCATCAACCCCACACATAATTCGTCATATACGCCGACGATACTACCCTCTTCATCACTGCATAAATTAAGAAGCATAAGAAGTGGCCAGAGACGGAACTTCCTAACAACAAAAACGTGATAATGGAGCATTAACAACCCGCATATTACAAACGTACAGAAGACGAAAGCAATTCTGCTAAGAATTAAAATTAAGGCTGTACAATCCCTAACAGAATAGTTTATAGGCAACACAAATATACCCTGTGCACATAACACCGAATCTGAGCGCAACCTTAAATACAAGCCTATCCTGGGACATTCGCATTGAACAACTAAAGATCAAAATGTCAAAAGCATGCCGAGTTCTTAATAAATTTAGTCATGTCTTGCCTCAGAATATAAATCTATATAGCTCTATTCTCACTAGTCATGCAACCTACGCCATTTGGAATGGGGAACCAAAAGAGAAGCAAATATAAACAAGATTCAAGTGTGCCAATAGAAATCGCTTCTTATAGGTAATCTTCCTTATGATTCTCATGCTACCCATCTAATTGGCACGCCGGCGACCGAGAATTTGTGGGTAGCATGGAGTGCCGTGTCTCTGACGACTTCGGTCAGGGATGTTATAGGCATGACCTGAGGCAGACAGAACCTTTAAAGTTCCTCCAGAACAGCGGACCAATTCAGGTCATGTAGGGCGTCCTCACTGCCTCCATGGTATGACGAAGAACGATATGATAGTATAAGCTTCGTCTGTATGGTTGTTATACAAAATATAACAGAATTAAGACTGAAGCCATTCAAACGAAATTAATTCGTTTCATATGTCATAAATATCGCCGTGACGCTTCATACTGCTGTGCTTGGATCATTGCAGCTATCACACTTGCCATGCGCAGGCATTTCGAATCAATGAAATTTATGCACTACGTCGTCCACTCGCGTTATCGTCTCTCAAGAGACTGCTACATCACGTGCACCAAACCAAAGCTAGCAAGGGGCAATCATGACCCTATCTCGCACCTTACTTTGCTCGCATCAACACCTTTAGAAACAGTTTCTTTCGCGTACTATTGAACATTGGAATGCATTAACTGGTTGAGTTCGTTTGTTACCAGTAGATAAAGTTATGCTTGCTATTGACAGTATTTTTAGCTGTTTCTGTATTTTCTAACATGATTTCGATTTATGTTGTGGCTCATGTGCTCACATTTCTCGTATTTTTGTATTTTAGTTTTTCTTTATGTTCCACTCGTTGGGCTGCAAAATTTATAAATAACTAAATAAGTCTGTTGTAGCGTCATTTTTATGGTCGTTGCCTCCGACAGGAATTCAGCAGCGGTGTTTGGTGGGCTATGAACGAGGCCCGCGAACAGGTCCTGCTTAACTCTACGCTTGAGGTGGCGAAGTTTCTTCTCCTCCGCTCTATTAGGGCCTACGTGCTGGAAAAGAGAGAGAGGGACCCTTTAGTGAAAAGCAAAATTTAGCCACCGTTTAGATTTCCCTGGCATGCTACTCTGCGTAGGAAGAGGAATTGGGGAGGAAAATATTGAAAAACAATCATGAGGCGATTCAAATAAATGAAGGGGGAGATAAAATGCGGCCATTAAATGCGTTGTAGGTTCATCGTGGAGTAATGGTATAAACTCAAATGATGAAATGCATGGTCCGATAATTTGCTAGCGTGAAACATGCCTGTGGGTAACATGCTCGGTGAAATTAGCGTTTTTCAAGGAGTCCAATTCCTTTCAAATACGTAAATAAAGACCTAAAACACTTTCAATTTTTAAAGGCACTGGGGGGAGCTTCGGCATGCTATGTTCATAGTACGCATGCCCTCATGCAGGATGTCTTCCACAGTTTCAATCGAGCCGCAGTTGTCACAATGCGGACTGTTCCTTTGACCGAAACGGTATTTTAAGCCATTTCGAAGTCGGTGGTAAAGAGTTTCTAGTTGGCGAGGAAATTTCGAAGGGAGTCTTGTTCTTCGGTGTAGGTCAACTGAGTAATGAAATTGGTAGTGATGTGTCGGCAAGCTGCAAAGCTGATACTTTGTTTCGGAAGCAATCTTTTTGGCCAGTTGGGATAGATCTGATTTCGTGAAGACAGTCCGAATGTATCTTTGATGTTGGTTACCTTTACGAGCAGCTTCATCTCCTTTTCTATTGGCTTTATTGCTACATTGAGCTGGTATCCACTGAAGAGTTATGCAGGGGCCTGCGGTAATATCCAAATGATGTAGACACCCGATGTTAAGAAAAACGGGTTGATGATTGCTTTTCTTCAGCAGATTATATAGGATTTGCAGAGATGCTCTGGAATCAGTGAAGATAATCCATCATCTGAGGGTTTGACACCGGGTATAGTAAACAGCTTTTTAATGCCATGGAGCTCAGCTGTCGTAGATGATCTCTTCCGCTGGAGCCGGTATACGACAGGACGTGGTTTGTTGAGGGCACAGAAAAGCCATAGGAAGAAGTGTCCCGAGTAGTTGAACACTCGGAGAATATGTGGGCGCACTGCGTATATTCGTTGGAAAAGTAGGCGAGAGCGGCTTGGAGAAGTGCTGCCTGTGGCATGCGGCTCTTCGCATCCACGCCAGGAATAGACGCATTCACCATTGGAGACGATACCGTCCATGGGGGAAAGGTGAGAGGTAGTAGATTTTGTGGCTGAGTAATAGTAGGGAGGGGTAGAAACTATACAGTTTGAACAAAGCTAGAGTTGCTGGGAGTTAGGTGGACACCGTGTAAGAAGTGCTTCTTCCCTTGGAGGACATGTCGGCGATGGATACACATAGTTTCTTCGGTGGTAATCCCATCCAGCGGGAGACATCCTGCTTCTGCAAGAGTTCCTGATGCAGACGATCCGTTTGGGAGTCCAAGGCATATCCACAAACAGTTGTTCTGCACGGCATCAAGAATCTTCTTGCTTGTTTGAGGTAATCTTTAAAGCACCGGTAAATAAAAGAGTAACGCTCCTTCAAAGTAGGCCTTTCAAACAGAACCGTCGACCGGCAGTTGCTGCCCAATCGTGTTCCCGCCATGAATCTGAAAACTTACGATGCTGCAGTGATTGTCTCGTGGAGCTTTTAATCTTAGGTGCCCAAAAGAGATTACTGTCAATCATATAACACCTAGGAATCGCTGTGATCGTACATACACGGTAGTGACCGTCCACCCAGAATGAGCGGGTATCTAGTCTTTCTTGTGAAAGTCATAGAAACACTCTTTACTAATAAGAGGAAAAGACCCCGGGGAGCCAGGTACCTTGAGATCTGCAGTAACGCGAACGTGATTCACTCCAGATGCTGATATAATCTCTAAAAATTCTTATGCGTACTCCTCGCAGAAGGTTTCTTGTTATATGTATAACGGCAATATTAAACAGGAGAGGGCTGAGCACAGCTCAGGTACGCCCCTCTTCACTGCGTGCAAGAGAGTTGGACCATTAGGAATGCTCATAAAAATTTGCCACTCTTGTAAATAGTGTCCGATTCATTTGTAAAGCTTTCCTCCGAGGCCAAGGATGACCAAGGCTGCGAAATTGCATGATGAAAAACAGAGTCAAAAGCGGCCTTCATGTCAAGGAAAACGGCGGTCGGGATGCACCCAGCGTGAAGATACTCTTCAAGTGATGTGACAAGGGAGATGGCATTATCAGTCGCTGACCTATTTTGGCGAAATCCGTTCATTGTTTGAGGATACTCATTTCGGCTCTTGAGGAAGCAGGTGACGCGTGTGCAGATCATTCGCTCCATAAGCTTACCTACGCAGCTCAGTAGGGCATTAGGTTGGAAGCATGCGTCACTTGTTACGCTGGAAAAGACAGGCCATGTTTTCGCAGTACATGCGCACACTTTCATTTGGCCGCTGGTTACTGGACTGTAGCACAGCTTCAGCTTTCTCGCGGCAATCGGTGTTAAGGAAAGGGCCCAGATCACGGCAAAACGCCTGCCAGTTCGTAAGGACACCCTCGTGGGGTTCGGACCATGTACTGGCCGACTCTTCAAGGGCAAAGTAGATATTGCTGAGCTTGCGCTCAGTACTCCTGCAATTGTAGTGGGCCACTCGCTCGAAGGTTGCCCACAGCAGATTCATAGTGTTTTCGAAGACATCGCCATGAAAAGTAGACGGTGTTTCTTGAAGACATAGCGCAAAAATGACGGGGACAACTAACACAGATGTAGACAGGACAGGCGCCAACTGACAACTTTATTTTCGAGGGAAACCGCAGCACACTTTATGTCAAGACTCACGTGACAATCAAGGGGCCTTATACTACGACCAGATACAGTTTAACAATGGGCGGCCGACAATCTTGACCCGGAAAAACCATAAAAAAAACAAGGGGGGCCTTTCAGTTGTCAGTTGGCGCCTGTCCTGTCTACATCTGTGTTAGTTGTCCCCGTCTTTTTTGCGCTATGTCTTCAAGAAACTGCTACCAACTAGCCCAAACCAAACATCTGTTGTAGACGGTGTTCTCCGTCGGGTGTCACAGGATCGGCACAGGGAGCCTGGGATCAGTGGCCGTGTCAACCAGACTCGATAATCGAAGATGATGCGTGATCTTTGTTGTGATAAGGGGTCCAGACTCAGGCGACGGTCCACAGAGGTGGCGACTGGGTCATTGGTGGACCGGATTGATTTCCGTCGTGAAGCGTGTACATATGGGAAAGCGCACCCGGCACACTCCATCTGACTGTAACGTGTATTTCGCCAAAAGTCCTGGAAACACCGGAGCCTTGAGCTTGGTAAACTGCCATGGGCCGAGAACGATCAAAGCGCGAGCGCAGCCAACCATCTTCTAGGCCGACTACGCACTGACTGTCTCAGCTTCGTCGTCAAGTATGTCTGTATCAATACGAGGCTAAGAATCGTAGCAGCACTTAAATGCAACGTGCATGATACGACATATATTCACTCCATTTATAATTTGCACCTTTGGGAAAAAGCATTCTTTGAGAAGTTATGAGTCCTATATACAGAAGTTGTTTACTAAAGAGACAAAGCAAACTTAACAATCTTTTCCACAGAATACGTAAAAGTATTTGTACTGGGAAAAACTGCGCCGAAATAAACACACCACAAGAAAGAAGACGGGACAAAGGCGCTTGTCCCGTCTTCTTTCTTGTGGTGTGTTTATTTCGGCGCAGTTTTTCACAGTACAAATATGAGCCAACTAGCCCAAGAAACGGTATTAATACGTAAACGTATGATACATAAAACAAGCTTGTACTAGGCACATAAATAAGTAAATGATACAAAAAATATCCTCGTTATATATTTATTAGCAGTATGCTGTATTGACCTCTCAATATTACTACATGTGTACACAACACTGGGTAACAAAAAAGGACTATAATAACGGAAATAGAAACGTACCATATTTCTAAAGTGCCTATCAAATATGGAAAAAGAATTCAAAACTATTGAATGCTACATCTTTTCAACAAGTTACCGAAAAAATAGGGGGAATTAATAGAATAAATAGACCTCTCCATGTTCGCAAACAATGTAACGTCAGGGAGGCACGTGACGACGGGTCCCGCCTAATGAAAACCGGCTTGGTCGGCAAAAGCGTCCGTCTGAGCTAAGTCTCCCTGCTCCAGGGAGCGGCGGGAACCTGCCCGCTGCTGTGCACGTTTGCTTCAAATCGTGCGTTAGCCATTTCAGATCCGGCGCAATATGCAGAACTCCTTAGTACACGTACCCATTAATAGCAATTTTTACCTTAAAAAAGATGACAGTCTCGACAATCATGCATGCAATTATGTTTGCTCTATGAACTGGCATGGCCGGTTGCCGACGACCCGAACTCCTACCAAACGCTTGAAGCTCACAGGACGTAAGCATGCTGGAAAACGGGTCAGTGCATGCATACTGCAGGCATGCATACTACATGCATACTACAGGCATACAGGCAAGTTGCTTTTCTTTTTTTTTTCCTGAAAATGCTCACAAAAGCGAATGCTGAGCTCCACGAAGCGTTGGCAGTTGTGAGCGAAAACAGCAGCGCACGCACGAGGTTCGTGCTTCGCTAGATGATTTCCCTCCCATCTACAGTCATTGTAGTTTGTGGTATGTTCGGCCAGACAAAGAAAAGAAATTATTTCCGCCTAGTCGTGTAATTCAGTAACCTAAACTATGTAGCAAGGAAGCTAGCAATGCCACGCTATGTGTCCCGTGGTAAGGAAAGTAACAAAGCGGGATTTGTACCACATAATGATATTCATGCAAGGCGTACAGATTATCATAAGTGCACTTAAATGATACGCACGAGTGTACCAAAAACATGTGGTTACTGTCAAAGACAATATCGAAGCCTGCCAGCGAATGATGTTTGTTACTTCGCTCTTTGCACAGCTGAAAAGCACATTTGGGCCACTTCCAGAATGGAAGAAACGCATGCCGTTGGTCGTCTTCGATCCAATATCGCATCACTCCACGCGAGAGCTTGACGGTATTGAAAAAAACGCAGTGAGTTGTCAGCAGACGAGATCAAATCCTCCGCACCACGCCACCAGCAGCAGAATGCTTTGCCCACCAAGTCAAGCCACGTGGCGTCCGTCTCCTTCGCCCCACCGCCGATACGTTATTCGTGACGTAGGCCAGGAGAGGTCTATTAGGTGATAACGTTGTTAAAAGTCAATGCTTTCCTCTTTCTCGAGGGGCATCTTATTTAAATTTCCGATATTTCGATATTTTATCGCTTTCGTTTGAAAGGAAAGCTCATTTGTCGTTGCTGAAGTTCTGTTTGCACTAATGGATTTGCGTCCTTCCTTTGTTAATCTTTATGGAGAAAGCATTTAATAACTCATGACTCGCCAACGTGGCCGTGCGTTCGCGAGAAGTGTCCACGAGATTCCGCGGGATACCCCTGTGCTGTAACGTCATCACGTGATTCAGGCATATACGAAGCTGACTAGGCCGGGCGTTCGATCCAGGCGTTTGTGCGGCGCCTTTCATTAATTCCGCGGAATACCGCGGCATTCTACTTTTAAATCATCCTGATGACGTCATCATTAAAATAACAATCCTGCCTCCACCGGGAATCGAAACTCCATCCCTGGAATCTCCAGCCGAGTGCCTTAACCAACTGCGTCACGACCGGGATCCCGAAACTCACATCATAATTATCTTCGTCTACTGTGATGATGATGATAAGCTCTTTAATTACTCCCAAAAATCGAGCAACCAGCCTAAAGACTAGTTGCACTGCTTATAGAGGGTCAGCAGGGATCCCCAGAGGGCTCTTCGGCCTCCAATGCACGCAAGATGAGCTGGCGCTGTTGGGCGAGCTCAGTGGTATACCACCGAGCTCGCCCAACAGCGCCAGTGCGCATAGGAGTCCCTCCTGCATATTCGCAGGAGGGGCTCCAACGCATCCAATGTAGCTGAATTGTCTGCGTTGTGTTGTGTACATGTCCACAACATGTGAAGAAATGTGCCCGGTTGTGAGTAGTGTTTGCATGTAGGTGCAATGAGATTTGAGAAAAATTTGCTATTAGCCAGAGCGAGAGTGAGAGAGAGAGAGAATGAGTTTGGGACGATTCCTGTTTGTATTTTGCGCCAATGGACGGCCTCGCGCCGGGATAGTTCCTGGTGTGCTAGGGGTATAGACACCGTTCGAGACGATAATGTTGGAGGATGTCCGTGTACGTAACAAGGCGTGAATGAGCACCTTGAGGAGTATCAGAGGAAGCGGCTGGCTGAGGAGGTCAAATTGAACGACGACGCAACACGGAAACGGACACAGACAAGAAAGGAACACCACATGCGCACAAGGCTTGTGCGCATGTGGTATCCCTTTGTTGTCTGTGTCCGTTTCCGTGTTGCGACGCCGTTCAATTCCATCATGCACCAACTCGCCCCCCAGGCCGTTATTCTGAGGAGGTCGCTCCGCCCGGTAGTTGAGATCTCGGGCTAGAGCATGCGCCTGTGCGTTCTCGCTGATCGCCTCATGGGCTAGGGCCATTATGAGAAGACGAGGTGTTGATGGTAAGGGGAGAGATCGGAAGAGAGTGTGTGCCTGTCGGGATATATACCTGCATCAAAGTTACGAAATGCTTGATGAGAATCGCTAACGACTACTTTGGTGAAGGAGTCGGTCAGAGTTAACGCGATGGCAACCTCTTCCGCGGTGGTAACAGTGGCAATTTTGAGGATGCTGTAGGCATTATGCCAGTTTCGGTGCAGTGCCAATGCAACCGCAACCGCAGCCGTAGCGGTGCGAAGGGGGTGGTGGGAGGCATTCGTGTACGTACCGTCGGAGTGCCCGGCGAAACGTTTCTGGAGTTGGCGGGCTCGGTCTGCTCTGCGCTCTGTATAATACTCTGGAGGAAGAGGAAGAGGAAGATGAGGAAAGGCAGGGAGGTTAACCAGTAAAAGAAACCGGTTTGCTACCCTGCACTGGGGGAAGGGGGTGAGTGGATATAAAAGTTGTGAGAGAGGGATGGTTGAAGTTAGTACAGTCACATCACAGAAATGCCACATCACATCACGTCACCGTCATGTCACCTAACATAACAGCAAACTCATAGTCTTTCGATTAGGCCTGTGCTTTTCATAAAGCGGAGTAGTGCCTGGGAGGCCTTCACCGCAGATGATCGCCGTGGCCAGGGACCTAAAATCTTAATTTCAGTAAATGGGCGTCCATCTAGATGCTCCAGCGTACGGCACAGACACTGTCTTTCCTCACTGTATATGGGGCACTCACAAAGAATGTGGCCCATATACTTGTCGCATCCGCAGTTTGTGCATGCAGGGCTGTTTGCCATGCCTATCATAAAACAATATGAGTATGTGAATGCTAGACCAACCCACA
Organism: Amblyomma maculatum; assembly: GCF_055883805.1. Classification (NCBI taxonomy): domain Eukaryota; kingdom Metazoa; phylum Arthropoda; class Arachnida; order Ixodida; family Ixodidae; genus Amblyomma; species Amblyomma maculatum. The sequence continues at coordinate 164,648,604 of NC_139349.1, read as the reverse complement.
GGCGGCACAGCAAAGTTTCTTCGCGTCAGGGTAGTCCAGGTGGAAGCCGGAGCTTTAGATCAGGGTCCAGGGATTTTAAGCGGCAGTTCGCAAACTGGCCAGAATTCCACCAGGAGAGTGTGTGTTCCCGCGCAAGTGCGCGAAGCCTGCCCGCTGCGTCTGCCCTGGAAAAGGGAATTAACACACAATCGCCGTCTTGGTGGGCTGTTCGTGCGCCCTCGTCCGCCCGAAGATTGCCCGCTATGCCGCTGTGTTCTGAAGACATTGGAAGATGATGTCATGTCCTCCATTAATTGCAGTAATGAATTTTTCGTATTTCCGCAACGAGTTGTTCATAGGCTCCAGGGCGAAGAGCCGCTTTTAAGGATTGCAGGGCTGCTTTTGAATCTGTGAAAATAGACCACCGCTGGGGGCTCTGCTGACTGATATGCCTAATTGCGACACAAAGAGCGGTTAGCTCTGCAGCTGTTGAAGAAGTCTGTGAATTGTCCCAACTTTTGTTTCCTTATTAATTGAGGATATGACCATGGAGCCTTAAGAACTCACGGCATTCACTGAACCATCGGTGTAGACGTGCAAACGATTTGCATGGTGCTCATGGAAGTATTCAAGAGTGATTTGTTTTAGTTATGCATACGTTTGGGAAGCGGAGGTATACGAAGACTGAGTCTCTGCTGAGGCGTGAGGACCATATACGTAGAAGTCGCCCTCTGAGTGGTGATTCTTACCTGGCGCAGGACTGCGCGGCCCGCATGTGTCAGCAAGAGGGGGTCATATTGGGAATTTAACATCGCTTCAATCAGCTCGTCTTCTGTGTTGGAGATCCCGAGAGTATCAGTTTGGTGGTGGAAGTGGACATGGGTAGACTCAATGCTGTCTTGTACGCCTTGCGTTGTGATGCATCCAGTCGCTCCCGATCCGGTCGTGTGAGACGAAAGTAAAGGGTGACGTAGGCAATGGGCGTACAGCCGAAGGCTTGCACTAGGCGCAAAAGGTTGTATTCGCGCATGCCGTTATGCTTGTTGGCGACTTTCTTGAGCAGGCGGCTGATCTGGATTACAGATTTATCTATTCGCTGAAGAGTAGTGGCGTTTCCTTCATTATCTCGTAGATGAAAAGCCAGGATGCGGATTCGGTCGGTACAGGGCATAGGAGTGCCCTGTACTTGCAGATTAAAGGATGCCTGATGTGATCTGGGGCGTCTACCCGTGGTCGGGACAATAAGGTATTCAGACTTGGTGGCCGAGCAGGACAGGCCGACTGTGGCCAGATACGTACCAACGCGATCGATGGCTGTCTGCAGAGTCTCCTCGATCTGGCCGTCACTGCCGTGGTTAATCCACAGAGTAAGGTCGTCGGCATAGAGACGGTGGGGGGGAGGATGATAGTAGCGGGATTCCGCGAGTGACAGATACGCCGCCTTTCCTTTCCTTTAAACCAATTATAGAACGCCGGTGAAATTTGATGCGTTCAGCGGAACGCTTATTGCGTTCGACAGCGGTCGCGCGATGTATGTACCGTGCGCATGCAGCGGCAACGCTCAGGCTTTCGCATTTCTCAACTGCAGAATCAGCTCTCGGTTGCTTGGTTGAAAATATAAACAAATCTTGCTCGACACCCACGTTGAGTCATATTCTGGGTATTTCATTACAAAACATTTCTTTCCCTTGTACGTACTGGTTTGAAAACGTTAGGAGCAATAAAGACATTTAGTAGTTGTGGTACATGCCTAATGGTATGGTGATTTCCTATTGATTTATACTATTTATTTTCTTCGGATTGTCATACTGTTAACAGGAGTTTTCCATCATGGAAGTTCTGATATCCTCCGTGGGGTTCATGTTCGAGAATCGGACATTCATTTTCCCAACCTAGAGAGTCTCATGCGTTAAGCTACACTGAGGTTAGCTGTTCAAGCCTTTTAATGAAACAGAGAAGAGAGATGCACGCCTCCAAAGTTACCTTCCAACGCAAAATTGACGAAGCTTTTCCTAGTTAGCCTGTACCTTGTGTTAGCCTGCAGCTTGTGCCTGTGAACTGCCAGCAAATGGCCGCAGTAAAGGCCAGTGGGGGATTCACGACGAAAAAAGCAGGCACTTTTACTGACTCCTGCCACCGATGCCATATAAGGATGGATAAAAAAAGGTGAAATGCATGGCAGGAGATTGCATGTGCATGAATGCATGTATAGGATTTTCATGTTATGCGCGCAAGTCTCACATCCTTGAACAAAATGCCGCGTCTTCATTGTACATAAGGAGCAGGCTCCTGCAATACCTTTACAATGGTTGAATCCCAATAATGAGGCTGGGGACGAACTTCGTAAGCCCTTTTGAAAATTTATTCGAGGGTTATGTAACTAGAAGAAACAAATGATTCTGCTTGTCGTAAGCGCTGCACCTAGAGTACTGTAAAAACTGACGGGGCGCTCCGTTCTGTTTTTCCCAGGTGCTGCTGGGGCCTCGTGGCCCCCGCAGGGTCGATGGCGTCCGGCTGGGCGTCGTCGGGCGGTGGGCCACGCCGCCGCCTACGGCCGCCGCCGCCTCTCGGCTGACACGGGTGCGCCTGGCCGCCGTGCGGCGCCGACAACATGCGGACGCAGTCACACCGCGAACCGGCTTCTCCCCCACGGTGGGTCTTCCTTAGTGCTCATCCCGCCTGCTCACGCAACAGCTAGCTAACGATACCGGGTGTCCGGCAGCGACGAACAAGTCTATTAAGGTGGTACTTTGGGCTTTTTGGTAACACATGTCAACAAAAATAGCGCAGAGACAGGACAAGGAACAAGCAAGAACACACACAAGCGCTCGTGTGTGTTCTTGCTTGTTCCCTGTCCTGTCTCTGCGCTATTGTTGTTGACGAACAAGTCTTTTTCTAGTAGGGCGTCACAGATTCATAATCACACGCTATTCCAGCCATCACAGAGAACAGATGCCTGGGAAAAATTGAAGTCACCCTGAATTAGCGGATTATCGCACTCTAATGAGAGAACAAGTACTAGCACCAACCACGGAGCTTTTATGGGGTAAAAACGGCCGAAAATTTAAATGCTGCCTGGGTAGCACCGACCGTACGAATAATATCGCATAAAATTGTTTTATCTTTGTAAATGTCATGTAAATGTTGTATTTCTTAATGCGGTGTTCTTTAGATTTATTGTTGTAAACAGTGTTCTTACAGGGCAGGTGGGCATTCGTCAGGTGTCGATATACCTCTTTGCCTGCTCTCCCCGGTTTTCACTTATTTGCAATGCAAACCAAAACAAAGATGTTAAACATTGCGCAGCGGTAACGTTGCATCTAGTGCTGGTAAGTTATTTTGATGTTAAAAATTCCAAGATAACATTTAATTCTGTATAGTTATGTTAGGCGTCAGCATTCAAAGAAAGCATTCCTTCGATGTTGCATTTTAAATGCAATACAGAATGAGAAAGTAACTAATAACGTTACACTTTTTCACGCGCAACTCGCCACACAAGCATATCATATATCATCATACCATCACATAGGTATATTGTTACACAGGTGTATGATCACAAACGCATAAAAACGAGCACTATACTACTGATCAGGTGCAGTGCAGTGGATGTAATCGCCATAAATTTTGTGGACTGGATCGACAACGAACAGAAATATCGTTTATGCCCCCTTTGCGAAAGGCGTTCCGTAACTCAGAGGCTTCAAAGATTTGGAGAAAATCCAAACAGGTATGCAGCTTCATGCCACTGATGGCGTGAATATGTTGCATTCTTGAATATTCTTGGGTGGCGACTTGATTATACGAATCCTGGGGTCCTCCCAATGTCAGCAACCGGCCAACAAGATGAAAAAGTGAGGGGAAGCCTGGGCACTGGATTCGCTGGATACGTGGAGATCCTCTTCATTGTCAAACCAGGGAAGAATCCCGACCCTAGGATCGCGGCAAGCTCTGTGAGTGAGGGCTGCTATCCCGACTTCAGAGCTATCTCGAAGGTAATGACCTGCTACCCGAGACAATTTTTAGCTTCTGCCCCGTCTCTCTCTCTCTCTCTCTCAAGACGTCCTCCTTCGTCTTGAGGGAAACTTACTGACCAGAACGCCATTTTACAGCGAAAACAAGTCGCGACCTTTGAATTCAGGCAGGTTTTGACAACGTGAGTCACGCTGCAGTACCTGAGGGACTGATTCGACTCAGCTATTGATCAGATGATCTACGCTATGTCAAGGACTTTATGAGAAATAGAACAACCACAAGCGGCGTGGGTGACCTCAGTTTGCTCATGGAAGACAGTTGTGCTAGTTGGGTGCTAGTTGCAATGCCGAAGTCATCAACCTGAGTCTGTATTCCGAGTTCGCATCGATTTCAAAAGTACTGCTATCTGTCTGACCTCGAGTCTCTGATTGGTGGAAACACCGGAACTGATAGAAAATCCGTTTTCAATGTTCCCACCAATGAGATGACTCGAGGTCACAGAAATAACGGTACTACTTAAAACGACGCAAATTTGGAATACGGACCCTCCAGAGGTCTGCAATTACGGAGACTCCTCGCAAGGGCATACCTCAGGGGGTTCTGGCCTCCCCGATGCTCAACTCCACAATGTTTAATCCATCGCGACTGCTTAATTAACAAAAGTACAGGCATTGCAAACACCATGCATGTCAACACCTTCAAGGTGTGATGGCAAGAGTTCGCTGGAGGAGCTCCAGTATGAGGCGGATTGCATGTAACAGAGCGCTCATGAGAAGCCTCACCTGCCCACCGAAAAAGTCAAAATGAAAATACACAGCATTTGATACGATAAACTCTTCCAGTCGGAGGTCATACTTGACAAGCGAATAATTTCAGAAGCCCAGATCATGCTAATATCGGCAAAGCATATGCAGTGTTATGCCCTCAGTTGAACACAAGCTCAGACTCCTGTCCGCAACCACGGGCTGACTAGTGGCGCGATCTTCTCGAGTCGCGCACAGCAGGAGAGGGTCTAGAGCCGGAGATACGATTAGGCTTGGGGCCCTGGTCGGCAGCAAGGCCAAATCTAGTCTGCCGTATCAAAACCCTATTCCGCCTGACTCCCCAAATGCATGTATACGAGCATGATCCCTGACTATACAGTAACATATAGGTACACCTTGAACTCCAGTATGCGCAACTCAGCGCCGAAGTTTGAACCGCTTCTACTTACGCGGACCGACAGAGCTCGACTAACAGCAGGTAGTGTTGTGTCGACAGCGTCAAAGAGTTCGTAAGCGTCCTGGATGAAGTTAAGATGCCCTAGACAGTCCTCCTGATTAATTATCACAAGCACCAGGAACTGCAATAAGACGGAAGGGAAGCGTGAGCGAATAGTCTAAAAAACGATTGCCAGGTCGAGCTAATGTGACCTGAGTGAACGTTGCTTGTTAAGCTAGAATATCTGCGGCTACTGCTGCGCCGATGGACTCAACGGGCAGAGAAGTTGCTAGAGTCACTTTCAGAGGCTAAACATTCATTTAGGCTGAAAGGCCTTCGTTGCTCAAGGGTAGTCATCGACGCCTGGAAAGTCACCGACACTAATCGGTTACTTGCGGAAAACCTGCAGTTATTCCCACAAGGAAAATTGAGCAAGAGAGCCATGCGAATCATTCGTCACTACAGTGTGCAAGTTCCTGAGCCAAGTATCACATATTACGGGCGCCAGGACACGCAGGATGCTCTAGGACATATTTTCCAAGCGGCGGCTAAAGTGTGGCTTCTCGAACCTATGGATCAGCGTCCTGCGCAATACAGGAGTGCGCACGGGGTCAAAGGATATGATACTTTTCGCCTCACCCTAAGCTCAGCAAAGTGCTCGCAATACGCAAGCACTGGCTTCAGACCGGGATCTTTCTATGCCTCTACAAAATTCATAGAATCCCATTCATCGCGTATGATGATAGTTGCTGGCATTGCGGAGGTTGCACTATTTTACGCTACGCAAGCCTACCAACGTAACCCGGCAGTGGGAGGCGCCATTCAGCAACCTGGTCCTGGAAGTCTCGCTCGGCTATATTTACAAAACATGTGCGGCTGTCTCTGTGAGGCTTTTGAACAGAGATACGAAATCTAAAGCAACCCGCAATGCTCCCACTGAATAGCAGTAAAGTTTACTCTATCATTTTCTTTTAGCGGCCTTTCCAAAAACTTCCGCCTTTTTTATGGACGGAAACCTAAAGCTGACGCAACATCATAAACGATCACCTCAGCAACTACCTTTAAGTAACGAGCAGCAAGTTAATTAACACGTAATTCAAGAAACAGCTCATCCAGACATCCCTCTTCTCAAGTTTGTATGATGCCTCCAGCCTGGTTGCCATTACATCTATGTCGCCAGCCACCTCGAAGGCTGTCACACCATCTCTGACGACAGCTGTTTTCGAGCAGCAACCGAAGCGGCGATTGAGAAGACTTTCTTCTTGACGCGCCGTTTCCTGTACATCACAAGTGAACTGTCATTTTGAGCCACATTTTCTTTTTCGTATTGTGTATTGTAATTGTGACCCAACCTTTTTTCAGACATCGTTCGGAGGTGCCATACCACATCGCTTCCCATTTAATATGTATCTGCTAGTCAAGTTGGAGGCCAGTTTGCAATAAATATTTGCTTCCAGCTTTTTGCCATCAAACCCCTTTTTCGGTGATAATGGCTTCAAGACACCTGTTGAAGCATAACAGTCAGCGTACAACATAAAGCACACGCATGCGGGATACAGTAAAAACATTAACTTGTAAGGCTTTCGCATTGATAAAAGTAAGAAGCCACCTACGCACATTGAAAGAAAATAAAATGTCATGTTTTTCGGTTGTTTTTTAAAAGCAAAAGTACGCTCAATAAACCAACACCCACATTCTCCTCACGGACTTAATCATTTGTTTCTTATCGCTGAAAACGTCTGCGAACATAGTATTCATATTGGATTGCAAAATTTCTTTCGTTATCATTATGGCCAATGAAAAGAAAAACAACCAGTGTATCGCATTTGAAGCAATCTGCCTAATGCAAAACATGTGGCTTACCTAGTGAAGTTCTGTACGGCCGGTTGGAGGTGAACATTTTGTTGGCGCCTGTGTTGCTACGGCAGGCAAGAAAAAGTAATTTCAGGGATGCAACCATTGGCAACGTGAAGTTTGATCGAGTACTGAGAGTAGAAAGTAAGTTTTGGATTCTTTAAAGCTCACAGCTAAGGTATGCCTGTTCAAGATTCCATAACCTGCTGCAGCACACAGCCATGGACTGTGCAGGCATTTTCAAACACACGTTACTTCATAGAGTGGTGTTGCAAGTTTTCTACGCAAAAAAACTTAATTTGAGTGCTTGCGTTTGAATAGATGCTGTTTGCGTTGGTGCCATATATTAGTGTGGGAACAAATGCAGCATATATGCTTAGTACTGCCAGTTGCATCACTATATTTCACTTGTTTTACATTGTTGACGCCATCTAATATTTTAAGAGAACGATCGTTCAATTTCCGAATACTGAACTATAATCTTCCCCTCGAATTTTCGCGCGGAGAGTTTCCTTTGCATTTTCGAAAATAAACGATTTCAGATCGCCCAATTTTTCTTTCTAGTTGTGATCTTCGAATTATATAGTTTTAATGTTTAAGTATACTTTTGAAATACATATTTTAATAAGCGAGAAAACCACGACAAGGGTGCGATGCGCCACTTTGGTGCGCCAGCGCCCTCTGTGGATAGACGGGAAAAATCTCCGTGCAGCGCGCAGCCTCGTAGTATGCTCCGAGCAGCCTCTGAGCGCTTGTTTACATTCGCGCGGTTTTGCTATTCTCCTTTCCTTGCCAAGTTCTGGGCATCGTCGAGTTATAAGAAACTACAACGATTAAATTATGGGGCGCTTTCTCGCACAGGCCGAGCAAACGGTAGAATCTGATCGGCGCTTGTGGGCGGTTGGTATTAAAGCAGCTGTTATGGCAGCTCAGTAAACAACAATATTTCTTGCCGCTCTTTCCTCACAGCGGCCATCGCGGAAGCTTGCCAGATTCAAACAATAGGCCAGTAGCTCTCTTTTCATGCATCATTCTGCTTCCGGAGCTCAAAAACTGCTCATGCGCACTTGATCTAGCAGACATTGGACTAGAGATTGCATAGGGTAGCTGTAGAACTTCTAAGATAAAGGTTTCTGAGGAGAACTGTCTCCGCCCCTACATCTAAAGTCTTTGGGTATGGTAATGATTGTCTGATGGAGAGAGGTGGTGGTTTATGGGGTTTAACGTCTCAAAGCGACTCAGGCTATGCGAGACGCCGTAGTGGAGGACTCCGGAAATTTCGACCACCTGGGGTTCTTTAACGTGCACTGACATCGCACAGAACACGGGCGCCTTGCTTTTCGCCGCGAACGAAAAGCGGCCGCCGAGGCCGGGATTCGATCCCGCACAACCCCGCGGGATGTGATGGAGGGACAGAAAACTCGCAAAACATTGCATGCCTGCTTCTGGTCAATCATCCTGGTCGTTAGGAACCACTAGATGGATTTCGGATATCAGCCCGGCGGCCACGAACTAACTCCCCCTGCCCGCTTCCCGCATGAACCAAACGGTAAGGTGGAAAGCACGTTTTGTTGCATTTTCGAGATTATGCCCTAAACCACGCCGAAAGAAGGCACTGCGTCACCTTGCTGAAGTGAGTGGTTATCGTGGGTAGCAATGTTTAGTTCCGTTAACCTTTAGGAATTTAAGAGAGCACGTTGTTGGGCTAGTCGGCCATACATACTTAAAAAAGGGAATTGCGCTAAAAAAGACAGTCCTCTTCTCGTCCGTGTCTTTTTTAGCGCAATTCCCTTTTTTTTAAGTAACCTTTAGGAAGTGTTGCCTAATACGTCTGTCGTAAGAGAGAGTTGAACGGACGTCCTCCACGTCAGTGGTCACCAAGAGCCACAATCGGCACCAAACTCACTCATTGCTTATCGTATCAATAGGCCTCCGCTCAAAAAGTACATGCACGATTCTTTCCTTAACAGAGGACTCTATCAAAATTCTGATGGTAGGCGGAAAGGCAGCAACCATCACCTTAGCGGATTTTGGTAGCGGAAAAAGACAGATGCTGCAATGGTGCATGATGGCATAACAGATAGTGGATGTTCGATGATGGTAAGATAGATAGATAGATAGATAGATAGATAGATAGATAGATAGATAGATAGATAGATAGATAGATAGATAGATAGATAGATAGATAGATAGATAGATAGATAGATAGATAGATAGATAGATAGATAGATAGATAGATAGATAGATAGATAGATAGAAAGATAGATAGAAAGATAGATAGATAGATAGATAGATAGATAGATAGATAGATAGATAGATAGATAGATAGATAGATAGATAGATAGATAGATAGATAGATAGATAGATAGATAGATAGATAGATAGATAGATAGATAGATAGATAGATAGATAGATAGATAGATAGATAGATAGATAGATAGATAGATAGATAGATAGATAGATAGATAGATAGATAGATAGACAGATAGATAGATAGATAGATAGATAGATAGATAGATAGATAGATAGATAGATAGATAGATAGATAGATAGATAGATAGATAGATAGATAGATAGATAGATAGATAGATAGATAGATAGATAGATAGATAGATAGATAGATAGATAGATAGATAGATAGATAGATAGATAGATAGATAGATAGATAGATAGATAGATAGATAGATAGATAGATAGATAGATAGATAGATAGATAGATAGATAGATAGGGATGAGGATGGAAGGCAGGGATGTTAACCAGAAAGGCACCAGGTCTACCCAACACTGGGAAAAAGGGATAAAGGGATTAAAGAGGGGAAGAGAAAGGAGCGTGGAGAACAGTCAGTTTGTCACTGAAGCCGGTGGCTGTTAGATAACTAAACAGCACCCTGTATGCCTTGAAGGCAGTCGACTGCCGTGGCCACGGATTAAGGATCTTATCCGCCGTTAAAGGGCGAGGGTCAAGGCGGTCAGTGCACAACGCAGCTCATGTCTTTCGCTCACAAATGTAGGGAATTCACATAGGAGATGTTCGATTGTCTCTTCATAGCCGCAGTGTTTAAACGCCGGGCTGTCGGCCGTTCCAGTCTTGAAAGCATACTTGTTGGTGAACGCAACATCGAGTCATAAACGGCACAGCAACCTTGCTTCTCGATGCGCTATCTTATGGGGAAGGCGGAGGATTCAGTGCCCTGAGGCTGCGGTTGCAAAACCTCCCTATGTTCCACGCTGTAAGTGTGATCTCCAGGGCAAAAGAACGAACTTTCTATTTCCATGTGGTGAAGGTTACGAGTGCGCTCCAGCCATCTTGGTACAACAAAAATGCATTATACCTACTGCAACCAGGTAGGCATGATTCGAGAGTGGAGCCACTGCAGCTCCGTGACGCCCAGTCTCCTCATTTATCCAACGCGGAAAACAAAATGGAGCGACGGCACAAATACATAGCGAAAAGTTTAAAGAAACTAAGAAGACCAAGGAGCTCGGACTGTTATATATAGCAGCGGCCGCATTAAAATCTGCTTCGCAATCAGGGCCGCAGGGCTCTCCCGACGTAGAAGGGGTTTGCAGTCTTAACACCTTTGCTGCTGTTGATAGGGTTATTGGGGTCCATCGGAAAGCATCAGCAGGTCCAGGAAAAAAAGAGCTTGCACATATATGCTCCGTGCAAAGCGACCACCACGCCACTGGTGGCAGAGTTGATAAGTGAATCCGGGAGCGAAGACAGCCGCGTAGTCTGGTAGCCATGTGTACCAATGCAGTCGTCAAGTCACAATTTTTTTTTCCATGGCGTTTACATTGTTGCATTAACGATGTCCGCTGCTAATGCACTGTGACACAAACTACAGGGCATCTGCAGCATTAGTGTTTCCGTGGGTAAATGTTCGAAAGCTATAAAAAACGTGCTGGAGATTGTATTTACTCGCCTCAGCTCAGCAAAAAATATCATCGAGGGCGTACTGTTTGAGTTCACTTCGCTTTAACGAGCCGCTTGTCATTCTTGTCTAATATTCCGATATGAAAGAATTTGAAGGAATATCGGAGAGCCATTGGGAATTTTCTGACGATTTCTATCACTCGCTTTTAGGTACAGGAAAAAAAAAATACATTGCTGACTGCATAAACCCGTAACCATTCATTTCAAACAGTGCTGCATATTTTTATGGCACTTAATTTTTTAAAATTACTTCATAATCCTCGCGTGCAAAGTTAAGACGGATATGACGAGCATCAGGTACGAGTAAATGAAATTAACAGCTGCAAAACAAGGACACTAAAAGAAAGGGACATTACCATGCGCACACTACAAGCTATTTATTAACCGGAAAAGGGGCATATTTATACATTTAGTTCAAGTATGAGACTCATCGCAATTATCGCTCCGAACCCAACACGTGGAAAACAAGCGGCAACATCAGGATAACAGACCTGAAACCTTTAACCTCCGTAGATAAACTAACAGATTCTGACAAAAAAAAATTGAAATGAAAAAAACAAAAAAACAAAGGAGCCATCTCTTAGCAAAAGCAGTGTCAAACAATCGTAGCAACAGCAGAGTCAAACGTGAGAGGAAAAAGCAGTCCGAAAACTACAACCCAAAATAAAATTAAAGAAAAAGGAAAAGAAAAGACAATCGTAGCAAAAGCAGCGCCAACATAAGAAGCAAAAGCAGTCAGAAATCTAAAAAAACAACAAAAAGGAAAAAGATAAAACCAATAACAAAATTAACAACCCGTATAAACAAACAGCATACGGCCGCTAGAAATGCAAGGATGAAAAGTCGCACAGTACATAACGTCACGAAAAACTATTAAGAAAGGAAACTTCGTTTCTACGGAAGGATACCGAAGAGCCGCTAAAACAAGCGCATGCCTTATTTTTGATCATTAAAGCTTCAAAAAGTTTCACGTGCCAATTGATCGCGACGCCTGGCCAGAATCCTTATTCCGTTAAGCATTGGCTCACATCAGGTGGCACGTGAAGGTCTTGAAGCTTTTATGATCAAAAAGAAGGGAAGCATATGTGTTAGCGACCCTGTCTCTATTAATACAGAACCAATATTTTCTCCAGTACTAGTTTTCGTTTAGCAAAACTGCGCTTTAAGTTTGGAAAGTTGACTGCCTACATAGCAAATTTCGAATAACTTCTCGACTACAAAAAAAAAAAAAAAGATGCTGAATATTATAAAACAACATAAAAACTATTTTTGGCTCTGAGCCTCCTGGTAACGAATTAGTGCATACCAAAGTTCCTTTGGTTTCTTTTTCGAGTTCGGCTACATAGTGCCGGCGTCAGCTTTCACCATAGTATTTGGGTTCCCCTGTATTAAATATGACATTAGTTTAACCATACCTAAACGAACGTTTCACGTGCGGAAGTTACAAGTGCTTCGCGCAAGAAGGGATAGTTAACCTGTTAAGCTTAGGTAAGCTTATGCCTAATTAGAATAAGGCAGGAGTTACAGGGCTGTTACCCTGTAACAGCCCGCAAGGGAGAAAAGTATTTGTAAATAATAATAAAAAAAACTAAGGGAAAAGTGCATTCTGATGCAAATGTACTACCATATAGTGCTTTTAAGACCTTTTGCTTATCCTGGTCTACTAGGCGATAGGAAGCCTAATACGCTCAATTAGCATTAATCATGAAGGTTTTATTAGGCTAATTTGTGTTCAGATACATTCAGACTTCATTTCTTAGCGTGAACTTCACACAGGTTTAATTAATGTGAGTTAGGGCAAAGATTTGACTTTGAATTCTTTGATCACGTGCGTGGTCATGGTGGTTATGGCAGTCGCGGTCAGGGCAAGTCATAATATTACGATGTATCGCAAAGCTATGCGCGGTTCTAGCGATAGCAACTGTCGGTTATGCAGGCGATTCCTGAAGTCGGCAAAATATATTGTCCGAAGCTACAGGTGGTTTCGCACTAAAAAATAAAAGGACTTTGTGACGCTTTCAACAATAACAACCATTATTCAATGTGATGGCTTCAAAATCAGTTAGGTATATGAGCTGTTTGCAAGAAGACTTTATTCAACACCTATTATGCGTGCGTAAACAGGTATCACCTCATCGGAGTACTGTCTATTAAACAGACACATGTTAGAAGTTCTACCAGTGCTCACCAATTGTCGCTATATTTTTCATGTCCATGTCGCGTCATGTTTCATAGTTTTTATCTGTTTTTGTCGTAAAGCTTACATCACTTCACGTCACTACAAGCATTGCTGCCTAACATTAAAAGCAAGGGCGCATAAATAGGCCTTCCAGAATAACAGTTTATGACGGCACCGCTCTTGTTCACTACGTGATCTCTGACACATGCAAAGTTGGATAAAGCTTGGGCCTCGAGTGAAGCTGTGCCGAATGAATTGTTGGTTCTACGACAAGATTACAGCAAATTCTGAAATCTCTCCTGTTTATCCAAGCTCGTACGAAGTTCATCACAAGGATCCTTTCGTTGAGTGCAAACTCCAAATAATCATTACAATTAATTTTCTGCGCCACCTACAGCGAAGACATAGCTCACGTAAAATCCCTATTCAGGGGTATTTAATGCATGAATAAATAAATAAGGTTCTTGCTGGAAAATGCTCAATCTCGTCTGCTTACTTGACTCTGACATATCCTGCTAGGTTTGTTTTCTTTTTTATAACTTCCGCTGCCCTTGAAGGCAGTGGGTTACATTACAATCACTATACATGATCTGCCCATACCCATGTCTTCTTGATTTGGACCACTGCTTCTCAGCCATGGATGCATCGAGAACCCCTTGTGGGCCAGTGAAGGTAGTGGGGCACCCCTTGCGACCGGGGAGAGGAGGGGGGGGGGGGGATTTCTGGTATTCGACACATCAATACAGGCGGAAAAAGAAGGGATCAGCAAAGGAGCCCACACAATCCAGACAGGCGCTGTTCTGGCGACCCTTTATTTTAATTTTTTTCTTCAATTTCTTGTCGACGCGACATAAAGTAACTTGTCGCACGTGAACACTAATTGCATTGCTTGAATAAAAGAGTAATTATGAACAGGCAAGGGGTGTTCTTTCTCGACTGCTGTTAGCGATGCGTTAGCATGAAAACAATGATTGTCGGAAAGGGTTTTGGTGATGACACGTGAGCAGTTGATAGAGAGGTGCCAAATGGAAAAGGAAATTCCCCTTTCTAATTCTATAGGAATTGACAGAGGAACCATAGGGCGGTGAAGGCCTTGCTTAGGCGGCGAAGGAGGTGAGAGAAGAACAGCGGACGCCGGCCAGTCAGAGTATCAGAGTCGATGGGGGAGGACAGTGGGCAAGGGGCACGGAGTGTCGCTCCTTGTTTGCTTGATTTACGTTACCCGCTGCGCGCTACGGTGCGTTACCCACTGATGTTGTGTGAACAAGTCAGCGGCACAGGTTGCTCCTTCAGGGTAGTACCGTAATGCTAACTCACAATCTGGTTTTTGAATTGCGTTGATCGTTCTTTTTTCAAGGTTCCATCTTGTAGCGTAGCAGTGAGAACGTTTCGTGCTTGTCTTCGCAGTGCCGGAGAGAACAGGCATGCGGTGACGTCACCAGGGGGCTGCCAGCGGACCCTGCCCAAGAGGAGCCGCCGCTGGCAAGCCGGACTGTTGCTGCTGCTCTCTCTTCTCCTGGGACTCGGTCAGTGGACGATCGCCTTTTCCTTGTCTCAGCCTTTCCTATCTAGGTTTCTATTGACCCCGGCAAGGAAACAAACGAGACATCCCCTCGTCTGGGATGCATGATCAGCAATGCGAGAATGCCTAAGTTAGGAAAAATTGGCAAAGCAGCAATCGCATGACTTCGAAAAAGACGAAAACTTTTACACTCCACTGTGATTTGCAGTTTGGTCTTTTCTTATAGGCAGAATTAATTCTTTTTGATCAGCCAGCATTGCAACAAAATCACTTACGCCATTCATTCAGCAAGCTTTATATTATGCATAAGTACCAAATTTGGGGTTTAGGATATCTTTCCTCAGCAATATTGACGGTGGTGGAGGACATCAGAAAACGTGCGACACGTATCAAAGCTTTAATGAACACCTAAAATCTGAAACATTCTTGGACTCATTGTAAGACGCCTTTCGAGCAAAGCTGTACTGGGTATTGGTTAAACTGCACCAGCTCTTGGCCTTCGCAAATTCGCTTCTTGTTGTCTCGGGGACTCGAATAATTTACTTATTTACATTTAATTCAATGCAGTCAGGGCACCATAAGGGCATTATAGAGAGAAAGTTGTCGCAAAGAAAGCGAAAACAAAATGTGTACCAAGAGCATATTTGCTAGCGATAATAATTATACTATTCGAACAAAAAGTAGTCAGTGCAATGAAGACTTGAAAGCTCAGGAAATATAAACGGCCACTGCCAAAATTTGTTAAAACGACGTGTCGACTCCCAAACGGGAGCTCTGTTCACAATAAAAGCGAAACGAAGAAATTGTGCTTAAATACGGAACATGATTGATCTAACACATCTCGAATATACTGGGGGTAGATTACCATCACTGTGGTTTAGGATATTTGCTGTCGCTTGAGTAATCTACTACTCGAGATAGAGCCATGACGTTTTTTTTGTTGTTGTTGTTGTTTTTTTTAATCACACGCGCTTGGGGCTGGGGGTACCAAATGCTCGGCTAGCTCCTTCGAGGCCACCTGACGATTCCGCATGTCATTCTGAAGCCCGTGGAGTCTTCGAAAATCTCCCTCTCGCCGCTGTAAACAGCTGAGCACTCAGCACATGAAATGCGTATACGATGCCTGGGATCTTTTGTTTCTCAAGCTTTTCTTTAATTTGTACCAAAGAAAAAGCGGAACAGAAGAAAAGAAGGGCCAGAAGGTTGAATTTAGCTATGCCCAGTATGCTACTCTGCACTTTGGTAGGGGAGCAAAGGAAGAAAATGAAAGAAAGAGCGGCAATGAACGGGTTTTTCACGTGTCAATGGTCCCCTATATGGCAAAATAACCCAAGGCAAACACTTAAAATCTGTACTCGGGAACTAACCACGAGTAATTTAAAAACTCCAGGAGTGCCTTAACCGTTTTTCTTTGTGCTCAAGGTTTTGTCCAAGGCTCCAGGATCTTTGCTTCTGTAAGAGGACGAGAGTCAAACCAGCGGAATATAGCAGCCAAGATTGTGCGCTCGCGCTCAAATCGAGTGAAGTCACAAAGTATGGGCCCAATAGTTTCATCCCACCCACACTGCTCACATTTTGGAGGGCGTACCATTGTGGGGAGATGGGAATGGGCGTTAGTAAACGTCATCCCCAGCCACAGGCAGCACAACAGAGTAGCGTTACAGCAAGGGAGACCGAATGATAGTTATTGTTCAAATAAGGGGTCAAAATGGTGCGAAATAGATGTCCTGCCGCCGGGGTAGACCATGACAGTATAGTTATGTTTCAGGCTATCAGTCGGCGGTGTTTTGCCGCGTCGACTCTTGTGAGTGGTATCTGAATAATTTCGGTGGTATCATGGGCCGATCGAGCATCGCAGCTGTGACCCTCTTCTATTGCCAGGCGGTGCAGATGTACCTCCGCTACCATTTGCTCATGGATGTACCGCAGATGTTCGTCATGGCTCAAGGCAGATTGAAGGCACTGCCGGTCAGCTTTACAGCTACAGAATAGAGTCGAATTTTAGCTTTTCTTATTGCGGCAGGCGCACAGGTGCAGCGGTGGCGTAACGGCAGAACATCCGCCTCGCATGCAAGAGGACCGGGGCTCAAATCCCGGTGCCGCGCAATTCTGCACCGGATTAAAAAAAAAAAAAAACGCGTGTCGATGGAATTGCATAAACAGGCTTGGGGTGCGACCTGATGCCAGCAACGCACTCCCTCACCAGAACAGCAGTTGGCCACCCTGGTGCAGTAATTGGCCGCAACCTCTCATGATAAGCTCCACAAAACCCCGGCCCTCAGTCACCAGCGCCTGCGGAACAACTGACCACGGCGGCGGTCAGACCTGTGACGCAGCAGGGGGTGCAAAGAATGCCTGGCTCCGCTGGACAGGCCGCCATTGGAAACTGACCCTGGCAACGTTTAATGCTAGAACCCTAGCTAGTGAAGCTAGTTTAGTAGTGCTCTTACAGGAATTAGAGGGTATGAAATGGGATGTCATAGGGCTTAGTGAGGTTAGGAGGCGGAATGAGGCATATACTGTACTGAAGGATGGGCATGTACTGTGTCATCGAGGTTTACCAGAGAGGCGACAATTAGCAGTAGGTTTCCTTGTCAATAAGTATATAGCAGGTAATATAGATGAATTCTACAGTATTAATGAGAGGATGGCAGGCATCGCACTTAGGCTTAATAAGCGGTATAAACTGAAGGTTGTACAGGCCTATGCACCTACATGTAGTTATGATGACCAGGCAGTTGAAAGCTTGTGCGAAGATGTAGAATCGGCAATGCGAAAAGTAAAGACGCAGTATACTGTACTAATGGGCGACTTGAATGCCAAGGTAGGGAAAAAGCAGGCAGGAGACAAGCCAGTAGGTGACTATGGCATTGGTACTAGGAATAGCAGGGGGGAGTTACTGGTTGAGTTTTCAGAGCGCAATAACTTACGAATCATGAATACCTTCTTCAGCAAATGGAAGAACCGGAAATGGACAGGGAAATGTCCGAACGGGGAGACTAAAAATGAAATCGACTTCATAATGTTTTCAACCCCCGACATCATGCAAGATGTAGAGGTAATCGAGAAAGTGCGGTGCAGTTACCACAGGATGGTGAGGTCCCGAATTAGCCTAAATCTGAAGAAGGAACGCCACAGATTAGTAAGAAAGAAACCCATCAACAAATTAGCGGTGAGGGGGAGGGCAGAAGAGCTCAGGATCTCGCTACAGAATAGGTATTCAGCTCTAACCGAGGACGGCAACATTACCCTGGAAGCAAGGAATAATAATTTCAGAGATATCATTACTGAGTGCGCGGTAGATGTAGGCGGCAGGATAGTGAGAGAGGATACCGGTAAGTTGTCTAAAGAAACGAAAGATTTGATTGAGAAACGCCAGAGTATGAAAGCTTCCAATCCAACAGACCGGATGGAATTGGCCGAGATATCAAAGGCAATCAATAAGCGCAAGGTGGCCGATATAAGGAAGTATAACATGGAGAAAATTGAGCATGCTGTAAAGAACGGGGGAAGCCTTAAAGCGGTAAAGAAGAAATTGGGCATAGGCAAAAACCAGATGTTTGCGATAAGGGACAAGGCGGGCAACGTCATCACGAATATGGATAAGATAGTCAAAGTAGCCGAGGAGTTCTATACAGATCTCTACAATAGCCACAGTAGTCAGGACCGTAATGAGATGGGCAGTAAGGAAAGACAGTCAGACGTTCCACCAGTGACGAAGGACGAGGTCAAGAAAGCATTAGAAACAATGAAAAGGGGGAAATCAGCTGGAGAGGATCAGATAACTACAGATTTGCTCAAGGACGGGGGGGATATCGTGCTAGAAAAACTGGCCGCCCTGTATACACAGCGCCTAGTGTCATCGACGGTACCGGAACCATGGAAGAATGCAAACATTATCCTCATTCATAAGAAAGGGGACTCTAAGGACCTTAAAAATTACAGACCAATCAGCTTACTGTCTGTTACCTATTAAGGTATTTACTAAGGTAATTGCTAATAGAATCAGGACAACCTTAGACTTCAGTCAAGCAAAGGATCAAGCAGGGTTTCGGAAACGGTACTCTACTATCGATCATATCCATACCATCAATCAGGTGATAGAAAAATGCTCGGAATATAACCAGCCCTTATACATAGCATTCATTGATTACGAAAAAGCATTTGACTCAGTTGAAACCTCGGCTGTCATGCAGGCATTGCGAAATCAGGGGGTAGACGAGCCGTACGTGAAAGCGCTGGAAGATATATATAGAGGCTGCACAGTAACCATAGTTCTGCATAAAGGAAGTAACAAAATTCCCATAAAGAAAGGTGTTAGGCAAGGAGACACAATCTCCCCAGTACTATTCACAGCTTGCTTAGAGGAAGTATTCAGAGACTTGGAATGGGAACAGTTAGGGATAAGGGTAGATGGGGAATACCTCAGTAATCTGCGATTTGCTGATGACATTGCCTTGATAAGCAAATCGGGGGATGAACTACAAATAATGATTGATGACCTAGACAGGAAAAGTAGAAAGGTAGGCTTGAAAATCAATATGCAGAAGACTAAGGTAATGTTCAACAGCCTCGGTAAGGAACAGCAGTTTACATTAGGTAGCGAAATACTGGAAGATGTAGGCGAATATGTCTACTTAGGACAGGTAGTAACCTCAGATCCGGACCACGAAAAGGAAATAACAAGAAAAATACGATTGGGATGGAGCGCATTTGGCAAGCACTCGCAGATCATGACTAGCAGCTTACCGGTATCACTCAAGAGGAAAGTATACAACAGTTGCATCTTGCCTGTACTCACCTATGGGGCTGAAACGTGGAGGCTAACCAAGAGAGTTCTACTTAAGTTGAGGACAACCCAGAGGGCTATGGAACGAAAAATGGCAGGGGTAACATTAAGATAGAGGAAGCGTGCAGAGTGGGTCAGAGAAATAACTCAAGTTACCCACATTCTAGTGGAAATTAAGAAGAAGAAATGGACATGGGCAGGACATGTAGTGCGAAGAGAGGATAACCGATGGTCGCTTAGGGTAACAAACTGGATTCCAAGGGAAGGAAAGCGTAGCAGGGGGCGGCAGAAAGTTAGGTGGGCGGATGAGATTAAGAAGTTCGCAGGGGTCAAGTGGATGCAGCTAGCACAGAACCGGGTTAAGTGGAGAAATATGGGAGAGGCCTTCGCCCTGCAGTGGGCATAGTCAGGCTGATGATGATGATGAGCAATACTTCGCCAGGTTGCAGCCCATCGCGTAGTCATGGGAAGGGCCCCTTTTTACTTTGAACAGCCGTTAAGAAGATGAAGACTAAAAAGAAGACAAAGACGAAAAAGATGAAGACGAAGACTAAGAAGACGAAGAAGACAAAGATGAAGAAGGCAAAGACGAAGACGAAGAAGACAACGAAGAAGAAGGCGGAGAATGCTCGGTCACCCGCAGCTAATGCTATCGCTCCACATTCGGTTCAGCAGCATTGAGCCCTTCTCATTTATATGTGGGCTGGTAGCTTACGCTCTCGCGTCATACTCTTAAAGGATGAGCTTACGTGTCCCCAATAATGTAGCACCTTACACTGATAGGGCTAGATAGGGGATTTAACGTAGCAGGCAAAAGAAGCTTCCGCCGTTGCTATCACAATTCAACTAGGGGTAACCAGAGTTAAACCATAACTAATTTTTTAGATTTGTTATTTACAGTGGAATTAACTGCCGCCAGTTGAGACCCAGTAGAGGTAGCATGGAGTGAAATTCGTGGCTAATTTTGGCGTACCTCGCAGGAACGACCCCAGCGCAAGAACTAGTTGACGCTACCGAATAATTCGTATAGACGCACGCGACTACAGTGCCAATAGTCAAATTGTAGCGGGGACAGAACCAGTCGCTCAAGACATGGCGTTGATAAATTTGACGTCTTCGCTATCCCGTCACCACCGAGCTCTTGACAAGGCCAGTGCACTCCAGCACCTACGTGACAACTACGGATGGCTGATAAAGGGCCGGAAAATAAAGCTTCGAGCGCAGATATTAGTGGAGTCACGTGATGACCCCTCATCACATTATCATGACGATGCGCGCATATTCATTTGCTAATCCTTTATCGTACATCCAGTAATCGTGACGCTTTCTGCTAAAAAAAAAAGAAGGATATGCATCGGCGTTGTTCGCTTCTCGATGGTGACGGCTATCTAGGCGCACACATGGGAGCCACAGATACCATAATGGAGAGGCAGGTCGTGCTCCCGGGCAGTAATCGTTTGGAATGGACGAATGTCGCTTTGCTAGGACCTTTGCAAATGCTCAATGTGGTTTCCGCAGAGGCATATGTGCAATTCTTGAAATATGGCGTATGTGCATTTGCAAGGATTCTAGAGCACTTTATGTCGAAAGCGCGTTGTCTTTGACGATTGAAATGCTTCCCGCTGTTGATGCTCTTCGAAGAAGACCAATGCAAGTGTGAAAGACTTGAAGCTGGGCGGTCCGGAGGGTGTAAAAATTTGCATCCACGTGTTTGAAGGCACGGGTCTACTGTACCGTAAGAATCCTAAAAATAGTGCTCTGTACAACTCTGTATTGTTGGTTATAGGCCCAATGACAGATTCTACTCGCATTTGGAGCCCCGTTATCTCCTGCTCCGTAACTACAGGGGTGTCACCCGTTATTAATTAAGGGGATTATTAACGATGCGCCCTTAACGGTGCGCACACTCCCAGACACCCTTAGAGTGAGTGGGGGTAGCTGTTCCGGTCGCAAAGGAGATGCCCTCGACCTGCGTGGCAAGCTCAGCCGGAATTCAACTACCTTGTAGTGACAGAAGGGGGTGGCCGTTTGGTGCCCAGCTATCGCCGGTTCAAGCCACAGTAAGGCTCGGAGTCAGAAGTAACAAACAAAACACAGTTTATGCACAGCAAGAGACGATACAAAGGAATACACAAGAACACTTGAAATGCGCAGACGAGAGGTTCACAGAAAAACAAACGCTAAGCACGCGGCTACAGAGATATTCGATAACACAGAGGCTTTACAATACAAAACAAACACGAGAGAGTTACATAAACAAACACCAAATTGTTCACCGGGCATTGTTGCGTCCGACGCCTCAAGAGTCACGATGTGGCCGCCATACAAGACGAGCGCCGTTCCCTTGCAGGTCTGTGGGCTTGCCAGCAGCGGGTGATCCCCGGGAGTTCAGCCGAAGCACAGGCGAACACGTCGCAAACACTGACTGACTGACTGACTGACTGCACAAGCGGCGCGGTCTCTTTAAATAGGGCGCGCCGCGTCTGTCTGTTAACCCGCGCCAAAGCTAGCGCGCACACACACTTAGTTTCGCTGGTTAGAGCGCTCCCTTCTCCTCCCGTCGAGCCGCGCGTCGTCATTGGCTAGGTCCCATAGAAGGTTCTGGATTTTTCTGGCATCTTCCAGACTGATGAGTCACCCTCATCGCCGGGTGATGGGAAAGAGGGTGACGGCGACACGTACAAAGCTACGCGCTCTCTCGCGCGGGGAAGGAGGTTTTTCTCGAGCTTTCCATGCGACGCCGCGCGGGCCTCGCGCCGTGCCGGCTTGATGAAAATGTGAGCCGATTTCGTGACAAGGGGTGAATGCGCTAACCGAAGATTTAGTGCATGTGTCCGCTTGAATAGGGCTAATATTTCTCATTACTGGGAGAGTAGGAAATTTTAGGAATTGAGGTAGGAATTGGGTCCCCGATATTGTCAGGTGGTGTAAGGGTGGCTAGCATTATGGGTTTATGGCAAAGCCACAAGAATACTGTATGCGTTTACGACCGTGTACTGTGGCAGAGAAATGAGTGATGTTCTTGATAATCTAAAATAAGCTTTGGATCGTCTTACGCTATTTAGCAGCGAAGCAGTATGGTGGTGTGCTTGATACGAGGAGTAGCTGCTGAGACGGGCGAAATAGAAACTTCTCATAAAGGCTGCGCTGCTTAATTGGACACAGACAAAGGATTGGACAAACGATGAGATTTGTCCCCAGCGTGTGTCCCTCAGCGTTTCTCCAATCCTTTGTCCGTGTCCAACTAAGCAGCGCAGCATTTATGAGATGTTCCAACTAGCCCAGTCCCAAGCACTTCTTGAAATAGAAAAGGTGGCATTGCAGATGGCAGGAGGTTGGTGGCCCATATCCAGCATATGTAACATAGAGGTTAACGGAAGGGCGGGCAGCATAGCATACAGCTGTAACTCATCGAGTCCCTGTCTGTTTTGATGAGGAGTGTACATGTGCTATTTGGGCAGATGCGACGTTGATGATGCTGGCGCGGCAAAAATGAAGTGGTCGTCAGTGAGCCGCGAGTACGACCATGTGTAGTAGAGTCTGTGTAAACAATGAAAATGGAGAAGCATCTTTGCGACCGATTTTAGCCTGGCACTGGTTCACTGGGAGCATTCAATCGAACACACCGTTGAAGTGCCACGATATATGCGAGACCGCAGAGAGAATTGACGGCGCACAGCGCCTCGTGATTTCTTTCTTCAAGAGTACAAAGGGCGGTTTTCACTCGAACGACGCGGGATCTCATCGCGAGGACTTCCCTGTTTGCGCCGAGAAGTCATATTCTGTCGGTGCTCGGGTCTCGGCTTAAGCAACCGGCGCTGAAACGTTCTGTTAAAGCTGCTGTAGGTGTGTATCGAAGAAGAATTGTAGAGAGGGATTAGGAGGATCGATGCTGCGTGCCTCGAAGCGAGCGACACATTGTAAAAAATGTGTATGTAATTATGTCCATTTTCCGACAAATTTGTATTCTGATGCAGAGAATGTGTGCAATATGTCAAAGCAGAAACACGTTTGCGAAAGAAACAGTAATTCTGTTTCCAGTCGAAACCTTAGTTGGAAGGCAAAAACATTGGAGCTACATGTGTCAACCGTTCATTTTTTGTTGCTAACTCATTCTTGCGCTAGTAGAACATGCATGCTAAATAGAAATCGAAATGGCATGACAGGAATGAAGCGTTGAAGAACGATCGCATAACAATTTTTATAAGAAAAAGTGGTAATAGGGTCGCCACAATAAGGTACGTTAGTTGTGCCAACGAGCGCAGAGTGGGTGAAAAGATAAAGGAGGGCAGGCTCCCTGATACAGTGCTAACTGTTGTGTATGCGGTCGTCCCACTCGTCTTTTCGGTGGCTGGACAACAGCTCTTGCGAGGGAAATTTATGCACGTCATCGCGTGTTGCCAACGCCCAAAAGAATGATTTTCGCGTAATGAGGCTAGTAATACTTTCTCATTTAAATTATGTTTATTTATGGAACGGATTAGCTTTGCGCAATTTTTCTGTTTAACTGAGGAAAGAAAAGAGAGAAATATATAAATTTCTGTTTGGCTGTAAACAGGAAAAAGTGTGCACTGATAAAAAGCTAAAAACAGGAAACATAGTGTAACAGATAATATTCATCAGTTTACAGAAACATTTATTTAGTTGTAAACTAAAAATAACTTATGAAATCACAAAACGAATTCAAAGCAGAAGACGTAACACAGCGGGAAATTCCTGGCAGGGGAGCTGCCAGGCAAAATGTGAAATTTTCAGGAAAGCAATTATTACAGGGCAGTTCGTGCCTGACCCTTGAGCACTATCCTATATTCACAAAGAAGACACTGCACGTGCAGGCAGCTCGCGAAAAAGATAAAAAAAAATCGCCTTCAGTTATAATGGGAAGATTGCCACTGGCATTGTTTCTGCGCTCCTCGCTGACGATTGAGGGTGTAGCGTGCACGTGAAATACCGACCGGGCAACTGCAGAGAAAATGTAACTCAGGTATCACAAACCATCGGCCCAATTCACGTGCCTTGGCAATGTCCGCCTACATAGGACGAGCGCATTGCAAACACCCTCCAATTTTGGCGGAGGGTTTGCGCGGCATGGGAAGACTTCACGAGAGGCTTCTGAATTCAGGAAGGCCACGCAAGTGATCCTGAGGCTATAGCACATCGTCTCACACGTTGCCCCCTCAATTAGAAGCCATATACAAAGTGGAGGCGCCCATACTTACGAGACTGTCTGGCGAAGACGTGAGAGTAGCGCACTTAATTGCGGCAGCCGCCGCCTGGCGCTGGCTTCCATTTCATTGCCACAAAGTGTGAGGCTGATAGTATACAGAAGGCTCACAGAGCGCCCTATGGTCTATACTTAGCCGGCGTATCGCTCGCGTCTCGATTTTTGCAGTGGACTGTAGAAATCTAGGTGGATAGTAATACCTGCAGATTGGGCTTGTTGGTGATTCAATATATGTTAAAAGCCCAAACAATGTAACAGGAACACCAGACGAGAAGACGATGCAACGAGCGCTTATTGTTTCATTCTCTTGTCTCGTGTTCATGTTATGTTATTTGGGCTGCTAACTTAGGATATATTGAGTGACAGTTCCGCTTTTTAACGAGTATAGGCGCACTGATTCCTGAAGCGAAACGTTTTCTAGCATTAATGAATAAGCATGTTCCAAAACGTATAGTGCTCATGACCGCAGTTCTGATAAGTACCTGACAAAATGATTGTAATATTTACTTCACGAGGAGGATTTGCTACATGCAGGTAGCAGCGCAAGTAATTGGAACACACGAGCCTTTGCTCATACAGGCCAAACACGCGCCTGAGACAATTTAATCAACGTAGGCTCGTCCCGTAATAAGTAAGCCAAGGCGTGTTTGCCGATTTAGAGCCCCCTCGGGTGCGCGATGGGCCCTCATCACCGCCCCGGGCACATGTGTTCCATTTAACAAACTCTCTCCCTGTACTCAGTTCACCGCACTCTGGCTGAAACAAAATGTGTTTGAGCCGATTACGCATACGTCATTTCAAATTATATACTTGTGGTATTAAGTAGTTCTGTTCAGGTAAACTTGATGGCTCTAGGCACGCTCCTTATCAGGAAAAGAACTAGGAAACTAGCCAGTAAGTATGCTAGTCACAAGGACGAAGAAATAAAGAGCGTTAAGCAGCAAGTGAAAAACATAGAAGGTAAAAATTCGATAAATTCGATGGAAAAGAAACAGAGTGTGGAATTATACCGAAAGTGGAAAAGGCAGATCAGGAAGGAATCTTTCGTTGATAAGTCAAGAGGAGTGCCCTACTTTTTGAAGCTAGATCAGGGTGCCTTAGAATCCGCAGCTACAAAAAGAAATGTAACCATGAAGATGACGCGCGTGCAGTATGATATATATATATATATATATATATATATATATATATATTAATGGCAACAGGAGATGTCTGCCTGTTGCTGAGCCTAGCATGCTACTCCCTATGAGGGTTGAGGGATGAGGGTGACAAAGTGTGGGAGGATAGGGGGAAATGAATGAGGAAAAAAAGAGAGAATCGGTGTCACACACTTTCACACGCACATAATCACACTCAGATGAGTTTAATAGGGTCTCGATCGACCCTGTCTCCTTGAGAAAAGTTAATAAGGCCTTTGTAGCTCGCGCAGCCGACGACCCATCGCACCAAGGACCCAGGATATGTTCAAGGCGCAAGGTTGTGTCTTAAGGATAAGCCTAAAATATTACGCAGTGTCCTGCGATTTGCAGTAAACCATTGACAGTAGGTTACCAAATGCTCGAAATTTTCACACACATCACATGTAGAGCACAGAGGGCTGCTCGCTATGCCTATTTTATGTAAGAAGTAGTTTGTGTAAGACACATTCAAGCGGATTCGGTGTAGGCAGTTACGTTGGCACCTGTTAAAACTGTGAGGAATTTAAAAGACGCAAGTGCGACCTATTCGGTGTAGAGGTCGATATTCATGGTCCGGGTCACATCACAGTGAGCGTTGTTATTGCCATGATTCAGTTTGCTACAAATCTTGCTGCATCTCTTCATGAGAATGCAATTGACAGTGTCCTTGAGAAATCTCCTGTTAGTGCGTTTGCAGCGTCGTCGGAGTAGTCATTGCCCGCAATGCCGCAGTGAGCAGGTAACCACTGTATTATAATGCTGTGACGCAGGTCATAGGCCTCAGTGTGCAGCTTATTTATGTCAGTAACGAGCTCTTCCGGAATTCTTGATGATTTAAGCAATTTTAGTGCAGCGCGACAATCGCTGAACATAACCCATGCTGAAGGGTGTTGTTGTAGATAATATATAATAGCTTCTCTCAGAGCTGTTAACTCAGTAGCCACAGCTGAAGTGCGGTGATTGAGTGTTGTCGAGATTATGGGGTACTTAAATATACAGAAACAATTAACCATCTTATGCTCGAATGTGATAGTATCCACCCGGAAGTCGATGTAGGCGCACTCACTGTTCTTGAGGACCTGGGGTTTAGAGATCAGAAGAGCGTGTTGTCGGGCTAGTTGGTTCTGCATAGTACATAAGAGAAATGCGCAACAACTTAGACAGGACACAGGAAGAAACACATACAACAGTTCGCGAGGTTTAGAGATACCCATGGCCGAGTGAATGAACCTGTGGGGGAAGCTAGTAAAAAACGATTGGAAGATTGGCGGCTTAAACGCAGAAAAGTGACATAATGTTAGTAATCTAGAAACAAAAATTCAATGAATAGAATGATGGTATAGTTAGCCGATCTAAAACAATACTTAGGATAGAAGGAAAAAAACGAGCATGATAGCAACTGCTACCACCCGGTTTAAAAAGGGGCACTCCTATATTCCATCCCATCCATTCCATCCATCCATAAATCACGTTAGCTGACGCATGCATTGTTATATACGCATCATGGGCGAAGAATAAAACAGTGTTGCTCGAGCTACGAGGTGGGCGTTCCACTTCGCGGTTCTCCGGCGTCCCCGGCGTAGTCGGTCAGGGCATGGCGGATGATGCAACAAAATTCTCATTTATTTTCTAAACAAGTGAGCTTCAGTGGCGCAATAAATATACTCGCACCAGTGTTGCGCAACGGAAAAAATATTGCGGCTTCCATTATGTCAGCGCTGCCACTTATGCGCTTCTGTACATTGATTCCTGATGCCAGATATAAATGTGTCACAGCACCATTGCTTTGTATAGTTGATTCCGAGGGTGCAAGGAAATTGTTTGTATTGAACACTGTACATCGAGAAAGACACGTCACGTAAAGAAAAAGGACGCAGCGAAGACACGGCTATAATTTCAACATTCCAGTGCGGAAGCGGCATTTCATTCAAGAGTCAACCTGCATGTGGAAATTTCGTAACTGCAGGCAACGGAGTGAACAGAAAATTCGATAACGGCACTCGTCAAAGCCATTTTGCACTACCGGGATAGGTCTTTACTTTTAGCAGGTCAGTGATATTTGCAACCACAGAAGTTGAAAAATTTGAAATCTATGCTTTCAGACCACATCCTTAGGCATTTCAGTATAGTTTTTGTAGTAAGATAACTAAGCCTGTCGCATTTATTTGGACGATATTGTGTCGCAGACAGGAACTCATGTAGGCAAGCGTTTAGCGAATTCCACGCACAATGCTTTATATGAAAAGTATAAGCACAAGTCTAGAAGGACCAGCCAAGGGACAAAGCGAACAGTGTCATGTGGAGCCAGTAAAAATACTGACGAAGAGACCAAGTATATACGGACTTCTATCTTGTGATACAAGGACATCCGTTTCTCCACTTTATCGCAAAACCCAAACACCAAGACAGCCACTTTAATGAAGCGTTGCGAAGAGCTTTTACTTCCTTGCTTTGAGCTTTATTGTCTAGTTCACGTTCCAGAATCATTCTGTCGCTGAGCTTCTTTTCTCGTCAAATCACGCAGGCATTTTGAGTTTCTTCGCGTCGACAATAGGACGGTTTAACGTGGTTCATTTGATGCTGAATCATGGCAGGTCAGGAAAAGACATCTAATTGATAACCAATAGAGTAGGCGGAGCAGAATGTAGCGAGATCTAAGATCTCGATAGCTTTCGATTGGCGTTTGTAGCATTTCATTAAACCCTACGGGCTGAAAAAGAAAAGAAAGCAGCGTAAGCAAATTGAATATCGGGGAAATATTTATTCCTTAAACATTGTTTATGTTTCAGAAAGAAGACTGAGAAGAAAAACATCTAAGGCCGCACGTCGCCTACCACGCGCGAACCATGTATAGGCATGCCAAGATGGCAGACCTAAATTGAGAAGTCACCACTGAGGTGATCAAAGTCAGCTTAGGTTGAATAACTGTTTCGGTCATGTTCCGACGAAATTATTTAGGGAGTTTGGTGGGCCAAATTTCAAGTGTGGTCCATCTAACCTCGGAAAGCACCACACGTTTGGTAATAGCAAGATTAGGTTGGACACCAATGTCTGTCAAGCTCTCGTAGGCCTGAAGTTTGGGGTTCCAGACTGCCAAGTCTTCCAAGTGGCGCACCAAAACTCGAAGGCCATCGTTGAGCCGGTCGTACTTTAATCCCGTTGGAACACAAATTTCGTCAAATTAAATTTCGGAGATCCAGAAAGCTAACTTAAGGTTGCAGACAGCCGCTTCCTGCGGACACGTTCTGCGGAGACCTGCGGAATTGCTTTGCTTTTTTTAAGAAGGGGGGGGGGGGGGGGGGGCAGGGCATTAACAGCCCCACGAGGAATGCTATAGCAGGGAAGCCTTCTTTCTTTTCTTTTTTTTTTTCTCACTATAAAGTGAAAAAAGGAGCCAAGGGAAAAGCTGTTCAAGCATTGCATGAGTTGTCCTTGGCCCAACTTATCAGGCACTGGCAGCAGCGAGAACAGCACAAAAAACAATGTTCTAGGACGCAGCTAGCTCATTCAGCACAAAGCAAAATATACAGCAATAAAACTGGAACACTAGCAAGTGGTACAAACATGCAACTTATCAAAATAAACTACATAACACTGCACCAATTGAGCGCATTACCACAATTCATCCACCATCCATCATCAGCCTGACTATACCCACTGCCGGGCGAAAGCCTCTCCCATATTTCTCCACTTAACCCGGTTCTGTGCTAGCTGCATCCACTTGACCCCTGCGAACTTCTTAACCTCATCCGCCCACCTAACTTTCTGCCGCTCCCTGCTATGGTTTCCTTCCCTTGGAGTCCAGTTTGTTACCTTGAGCTACCATCGGTTATCCTCTCTTCGCACATGTCCTGCCCATGCCCATTTCTCCTTCTTGATTTCCACTAGAATGTCAGTAACTTGAGTTATTTCTCTGACCCACTCTGCACGCTTACTATCTCTTAATGTTAGCCCTACTATTTTTTGTTCCATAGCCCTCTACGTTGTCCTCAACTTAAGTAGAACCCTCTTGGTTAGCCTCCAAGTTTCAGCCCCATAGGTGAGTACAGGTAAGATGCGACTGTTGTATTTTTCCTCTTGAGCGATACCGGTAAGCTGCTAGTAATAACCTGCGAGTGCTTGCCAAATGCGCTCCATCCCCATCTTATTCTTCTTGTTATTTCCTTTTCATGGTCCGGATCTGCGGTTACTAACTGTTCTAAGTAGACATATTCGCCTATACTACTTCCAGTGCTTCGCTACCTAACGTAAACTGCTGTTCTTTCCCGAGGCTGTTGAACATTGCCTTAGACTTCTGCATATTGGTTTTCAAGCCTACTTTTCTACCTTTCGTGTCTAGGTCATCAATCATTATTTTTAGTTCATCCCCCGAGTTACTTAGCAAGACAACGTCATCAGCAAACCACAGATTACTGAGGTATTCTCCATCTACCCTTATCCCTAACTGCTCCCATTCCAAGTCTCTGAATACTTCCTCTAAGCAAGCTGTGAATACTATTGAGGAGATCGTGTCTCCTTGGCTAACACCTTTCTTTATAGGCATTTCGTTACTTTGTTTACGCAGAACTATGGTTGCTGTGCAGCCACTATATATATCTTCCAGCACTTTCACGTACGGCTCGTCTACCCCCTGATTTCGCAATGCCTACATCACCGCCGAGGTTTCTACTGAGTCAAATGCTTTTTCGTAATCAATGAATGCTATGTATAAGGGCTGGGTATATTCCGAGCATTTGCTATCACCTGGTTGATGATCGATAGTAGAGTACCGTTTCCGAAAACCTCCTTGATCCTTTGCTTGATTGCAGTCTAAGGTTGTCCTGATTCTATTAGCGATTACCTTAGTGAAAACCTTATACGTAACAGACAGTAAGCTGATTGGTCTGTAATTTTAAGGTCCTTAGCGTTCCCATTCTTATGGTACACAAAATAATAAAGATTAGGTAAGTTTTAACGGATGAACATGGCGATGAGATCAGAAAGGTTCAGTTTAGAAATGTCGATACCTTGATTTATATAGTCATTTAGCATCCATGGTAACAGATTATGCGGCAATATCGACCGTAATTAGTCCGGCAGGTAGATATTTTACAAAATGGAGTAGACCTGGTGGTGTATTCTGGATCGGCTAAGTATAGTCTGTCAATGTCGGTAAGGGTATTGCTTCCGCACTTTTGTCTGATATATTCTCGTGATACCCTAAACCTATATAGCTCACTAGCTCTAATGAACTGTTTAAAACGTTTAGAAGTATATTGCAGGTATGGTACGTTAGCAATAATGCGTAGAAATTTCTTTTGTGCTATTAGTAACTTGTTTAGATTACCCTCTGTGGTTGTGCCCCATACTAGAGATGAATAATTTAGGTAGAATGCGAACAGAGACCTGAATATGATTAACTTCACTCTCTAACTTAAAAGACATCTGTTTGATTTACTATCCTTATCGTACTGCTCAGCCTGTTCTGCACAAATTTACATGGTCATCCCACTGTAGGTGTTCGGAAAAATGTACTCCAAGAATGTTAATGCACTGCATGATTTCTGTCTTCGAAGATTTAAATATTGCTATGAGGTGGCAAGCTGATGAAAACAGGAGAACAGGGAACAGAGAGATGTTCGATGACCGTGAGATGACGTTATACCAAAATGTTAGCGGGCCTAGCTCGAGCGCTCCTGCCTGCGCCACTGCACGCTTCTTCCACCTTCCTCGTCCGTAACAATTTTAAGTAAGTAGTCAAGGTGACCTGTTTACCTCTAGGTTGAAAAATTATTGGTTTTGTTTTTGTAGCATAAACCTTTAAGTGGTTATTTCTCGTCTATATATCTAACGCTCACAGGACATTTGTTTTACATCTGCGTCATTGACATTTGGAGATGGAATAAATATACTGGTGTCATCAGCATAAAGAATGAATTTAGTTTTTGACGCTATATTAATCAGATCATCTATGCACAGAATGAAAAGCAAAGGGCTCAAAATGCTATCCTGTGGAACGCCAGATATGATTTGCTTCTTGATCGAAACCAAAGTATTACCGGAAACAAGCTTACACCTATGTGAAAGATAGCTTTTCAACAAAATAAGCGAAAGCCCACGGATGCCATAATGCTGTGATTTTTCGAAGAGAATGTTGTGATAGATATAATCAAATGCCTTAGTGAAGTCAACAGATACACCTACAACGAATTGTTTTATCTAGAAATTGTGCAAAATATACTCTTTTGTGACCCAGAAGTGCCATTCTGTAGATAGGTTCTTTTGAAAACCGTACTGGGATGTTGTTATAATGCCATGTGTATTACAATATGAATACAAACTGTTATGAATGATTTTTCCAGGCCTTTAGAAAACACGGGAAGGATTGATATCGGCCTATAGTTGTTGACTTCATGCCTAAAACCCTTCTTATAGACAGGTATTACATATGCTGTTTGCATTTCTGAAGGAAATGTTCCCAAAGATATTAAAAGATTGTAGATATAGGCAAGCACGGGGCTGATTTTATCAATAACATGTTTATATCAATAACATATCTAAGCTCAGTGTTAAAAGCAAGAAAAGAAACTGTGACATCATATCCGGCAAAGTTGCGCGAGGTCACGTATCGCGCACGATGTGGTAGTATTAGTTTTAATATTGACTCTGCAATAACAAATGTTTATTATGATGAACAGAGAAAAATAGGTATTTGAGCGTATCGTATTCCTTTCGAGTTCTTTTTTATTTCACGTACAGAGTTTATTGCTTTCAGTTCCATAAAATCAACATTGGGCCTGACGACATCCGAAGTGTGCTGTGCAGGAATCTCAAACGTTCTGCGGGTTACGGCTTTCATTGCATGAGCGGTCAAACTTCAGCGTAGTATGAGAGATCCGCCGCCAGGTTTCTGTCGAAATTGTAACCTGAAAGCTGTCGTAAGAAGCTGACGCTACTCTTAATCATCAAAAGCTGCCTGATTACACTCACTGCTTGTCAAAAGTTCATCTCTTGTCCCTCACTAGCGTGATGCGTGCCTGCTGCATCCATTCAAACCCTGCAAACTACTTAAGCTCCTCCGCCCACCTTACTTTCTGCCTGGCCCCGCTACGGTTTTCTTGCCTTCGAATTCACTCTGTCACCTCTAGGAACCACCGGCTAACCAGCATACGCATTAAATGACTTAGCCATGTTCATTTCGTCTTAAGTTCCACTAGAAGGTCATAAACTAGCGTTGTTCCATGACTCACTATGCTCGCTTCGTGTCTCTTAACGCTACACGCATACCATTTTCCGTTCCATAGCTCTCCGCACTGTCCTTCATTTAAGTCGACCTTTTTTGATAGCATCCGCGTTTATGCCCTTTAAGAGAGTACCGGTAAAATATAGCTGTTATATACATTCCTCTTGAGCAAACATAAACTTTTCCCCGAAAGAAACATCGCAGCGCGTCGCAACGCTGGATTTTGGTGACAAAAAAATAAGTCATACCTAAAGAAAGCAATCACCTGTGAGTTGCCGACAGTTTGTGACAGCCACATTGTTACTTTCTCGAAATTTTCTGAAATGGTTGATGCACCTCAGATGAATAGAGCAGAAGAAAAAGCGTTCCCTCCCACATCTGAACAAAGAGAGCCCGCGCCTTGAACACGGTTCCAAGAAGAAGGTTTTCTGAGGCAAGGATTAATTTCTCAGCAATGTTTCAAACTGCTTTTGCCAGAAGGATCTCACCCCCTGGGCCGCTTGAGCTTATTTTCAATATTTCTCGAAACAATCGCTCAGTCAAAACATGGGAAGAAATAAAGACCTCAATGTTTCTTTTGTGCAGTCGCCTCTGGTAAGCAACGTGACGTTTTAAAGTAATGGAAACGGGGGTAGCCCTAGGCGCTCGGGAGCCTTGATTCGAGATTTCAGAAAGCTTACAAACATAACAAGAAGGAGGCAGAGCCGGAAACTACGGGCCATTTCGTTTTTCATCTAGAGATAAATGAGCGCAATCCTTTCTGCGTTAAAAATTTATGGCACCGACGTAAAAAGCGCCAAAAGATGGAAAGAAAATGTAAACAATAGCCCAGCGGAACTGCTGCGGGCGAGGCTGCGATCAGAGCAGAGCAGCGTAAAATTTGTTATAGGAAGCCTGGAGTTGATGCTTGGACCACGCGATAAAGTCAACCTTTCTTCTCGGAAAGGCTCTGGGATGCCTGAATGCCCCCACAGTGCGCAGCGCATCAGCGGCTGTGAAACGCCGCGATATCTGCGCCGCGAGGACGAGCAAAAGTAAAGCAGGCCGCCAATCATGTTGGACGGAACTTTGAAATGGCTTTCCATATAATTCGTGGAAAGGTCAACCCATGCATGTAAAATCAGATCCCAGTGCAAAACGAAAAAGTGATAATCTACCTTGACTTTTCTTCCTATCAATTCCAGCGTGCATCAGTTCGTTAACTCAATCTTAACAATTCTCTGCATACACAAAAACAGGAAAAGCAAAAGTATGAAGTGTACAAGTAAAAATCTCAAAGCCTTGCGCGATAACCAGTATGCCGAGAGTGCTTCCATAAACACAAGGGAAAAAAAGATAACGAGTTCATTTTTTTAGTTTTCAGGCTGATGATATCACCAGAGAATACCTCCTACATTACCATCATGAGCTTTTTTTCGTGCCAGAAAGCACCGCCCCCGTCATCTACACGAAAATGTCTGCATCAGAATGAGCCTACTTTTGGTCGCTCTAATATTCCTCTGCCCCTTTTTGTTCATATGTATGCGTTGTACGCTAAAAAAAGAACCCAATCACGAAAGTAACGCATAAAGGCGCAAAGAATGAGGCACCCAGCGTAAGAGTTTTCAGCCATCTGAAAGGCAAATGACTGCGTCATCATCATTAGGACTAGCGGCGTTCCTCCCCTTTCTCTATCCTCCTCTTCCTGTTCCATTCCCTGTCTGGCCTGCCTTCCCTCCAGTGCCTTTAGCCGCAGAGAAGCCAACGCCCCCTGATGGCTTCAAGCAGGCCTTCATTGTGTGGCGGCGGCCTTGCAACCCGCGCGAGGAGGGTACGGTTTCTGGCACGAGCTTGCTCCCGAAACAATAATTTCCCTCATTCTTCCGGCTGTGGGTTCAGCAACATTTTTGATCCAAGTTCAAATAACGAAACAATTTAGTGCACTGACACTGCTGGAGAAGGTCTGGCTTACTCACCGTTTTGTCCTTACTGCATGTCAACAGGGTCTAGAAGGGAAATTGAGAGCTTCATGTTTGTACATTTTATATGATAAGGACAGGAATATTTTGATGAAGGTACTGCGAGTCGCGTAGCGTCACGCAGCCCAGAAAATACTTTTTCTTATAACAAGTGCTCATATATCTACCTACCTACATACATACATACATACATACATACATACATACATACATACATACATACATACATACATACATACATACATACATACATACATACATACATACATACATACATACATACATACATACATACATACATACATACATACATACATACATACATACATACATACATACATACATACATACATACATACATACATACATACATACATACATACATACATACATACATACATACATACATACACACATACATACATACATACATACATACATACATACATACATACACACATACATACATACATACATACATACATACATACATACATACATACATACATACCGCCACCCGTTAATAATTTGGGGGTATTATTAACGATGCGCCCTTAACGGTGCGCACACTCCCAGACACCCTTAGAGTCAGTGGGGGCAGCTGTTCCGGTCGCAAAGGCGATGCCCTCGACCTGCGTGGCAAGCTTAGCCGGAATTCAACTACCTTGTAGTGACAGAAGAGGGTGGCCGTTTGGTGCACAGCTGTCGCCGGTTCAAACCAGAGTGAGGATCGGAGTCAGAAGTAACAAACAAAACACAATTTATGCACAGCAAGAGACGATACAAAGGAATGCACAAGATCACTTGAAATGCACAGACGAGAGGTTCAGAGAACAACAAACGCTAAACATGCAATTACAGAGGTATTCAATAACATAGAGGCTTTACAACACAGATGAAACACGAGAGAGTTACATAAACAAACACCAAATTGTTCACCGGGCACTGTTGCAGTCCGACGCCTCAAGAGTCACGATGTGGCCGCCATACAAGACAAGCGCCGCTCCCTTGCAGGTCCGTGGGCTTGCCAGCAGCGGGTGATCCCCGGGAGTCCAGCCGACGCACTAGCGAACGTGCCGCAACCACTGACTGACTGACTGCACAAGCGGCGCGGTCTCTTTAAATAGGGCGCGCCGCGTCTGTCTGATAACCCGCGCCAAAGCTAGCGCGCACACACACTTAGTTTCGCTGGTTAGAGCGCTCCCTTCTCCTCCCGTCGAGCCGCGCGTCGTCATTGGCTAGGTCCCATAGAAGATTCTGGAGTTTTCTGGCATATTCCAGAGTCACCCTCATCGCCGGGTGATGGGAAAGAGGGCGGCGGCGACACGTACAAAGCTACGCGCTCTCTCGCGCGGGGAAGGAGGCTTTTCTCGAGCTTTCCATGCGACGCCGCGCGGGCCTCGCTCTGTGCCGGCTTGATAAAAATGTGCGCCGATTTCGTGACATACATACATACATACATACATACATACATACATACATACATACATACATACATACATACATACATACATACATACATACATACATACATACATACATACATACATACATACATACATACATACATACATACATACATACATACATACATACATACATACATACATACATACATACATACATACATACATACATACATACATACATACATACATACATACATACATACATACATACATACATACATACATACAGAAAAAGGGCCAGAAATTTGTCCATTCGCGCTAGTCCGAATCACTGTTGCTGTCATTTCCGGCACTGCTTATTAAACTAGAGAAATCAACTCAGAACGAAAGAACACCAGCTTCTGCACTCGACATCGCTTCTTGGTCTGCTCCAAGCCGAAGCTGGACGAGCTCCTATCAAATGCGGCAGTGGAGGCCGTGGCACATATGACAGCAACCTTTCAGAGCCATGAAAAGCGTTTTTATAACGTGGCGCAACACATACACGACCTGCAAAAACTAGGAGACAAGAGTGTTTGCTGCTTCATTGCAGCTGTACATCTCGATTAATCTAAATTTCTTATTCTTTTTTTGTTTCAAAATTTACCAACATTTCCAAGAAAATCTTTTTCTGTTTTCTTCCAGTCTTCAAAATTGGAATGACTGTGTCCTATGTATGTATGTATGTATGTATGTATGTATGTATGTATGTATGTATGTATGTATGTATGTATGTATGTATGTATGTATGTATGTATGTATGTATGTATGTATGTATGTATGTATGTATGTATGTATGTATGTATGTATGTATGTATGTATGTATGTATGTATGTATGTATGTATGTATGTATGTATGTATGTATGTATGTATGTATGTATGTATGGTTTGGTTTGGTTTGGTTTGTGCGGTTTAACGTCCCAAAGCGACTCAGGCTATGAGAGACGCTATGAGAGACGCTATGAGGAGGCTTTTCGCCTCCATCGAAAAGCGGCCGCCGATGCCGAATCCCGGCCTCGGCGGCCGCTTTTCGATGGAGGCGAACAGGTCTCGGCGGCCGTTTTTCGATGGAGGCGAAAAGCAAGGCGCCCGTGTGCTGTGCAATGTCAGTGCACGTCAAAGAAACCCAGGTGGTCGCAATTTCCGGAGTCCTCCACTACGGCGTCTATCATAGCCTGAGTCGCTTTGGGGCGTTAAACCCCACAAACCAAACCAAACCAAGCCATACATACACACATACATACATACATACATACATACATACATACATACATACATACATACATACATACATACATACATACATACATACATACATACATACATACATACATACATACATACATACATACATACATACATACATACATACATACATACGTACGTACGTACAATACATACATACATACGTACATACATACATACATACATACATACATACATACATACATACATACATACATACATACATACATACATACATACATACATACATACATACATACATACATACATACATACATACATACATACATACATACATACATACATACATACATACATACATACATACATACATACATACATACATACATACATACATACATACATAAAACACACATTCATTCCAGTTTTGCAGAGTGGAAAAAACAGAAAAAGATTTTCTTGGAAATGTTGGTAAAATTTGAGACAAAAAAAGAATAAGAAATTTAGATTAATCGAGATGTACAGCTGCAATGAAGCAGCAAACACTCTTTTCTCCTAGTTTTTTGCAGGTCGTGTGTGTGTTGTGCCACGTTATAAAAACGCTTAAGTGACACTCTTCATGGCTCTGAAAGGTTGTTGTCATATGTGCCACGGCCTCCACTGCCGCATTTGACAGGAGCTTGTCGAACTTCGGCTGGGCGCAGACCAAGAAGGGATGTCGAATGCAGAAGCTGGTGTTCTTTCGTTCTGAGTCAATGTCTCTAGTTTAATCAGCAGTGCCGGAAATGACAGCAACAGTGATTCGGACTAGTGCGAGTGGACAAATTTCTGGCCCTTTTTCTGTGTTTTTCTTGGAACAGTTTTTTTTCCTCGGATATATATTTTTCGTTATGAATTATTAATTGTTGTTTTTTTCAGTGAATTATGTGCTGGTATATCTTTATCCGCTTTTCTTTGTTTTTGTGATCAGTCATGCGGAAATAAAGTCTGTCATGCTTCTTGAGTTTTCTTCTTCGGGGTTTATTCTAGTCGTTTTATAGTTACATTCAAATTTGCTTTTTTTATATTGTAGTGAGCTCTCTAGTACTAGAGGCTTATTTTTTTTTTCCTGCATCGATGATGTGCCAGACTTGCTTATAGCCTGAGTCGCTTTGGGATGTTAAACCACACAAACCGATCAAATCCAGTATGTACAGGCCACGTTTATGTTTGTCTAGTGATTTTATTCACAATTATTCTTGTGGCTTTGTTGTCATGTGTATTTTAATGCGCAGTTCAGTTTGACACATTTCCCTCCAAATCAACCGCGCGAAAATAAATATTGGATATATTTCTACGTTTTCTAAGCTATGTTGATATCATTTAATGTCAACTGCGCCTTTCTTCTTTGTGAAATTTTGGTGGTTCTAAATTTATTGCTTTCTTTTTTATAAACCTTGCCACAACAATATAATGACCCTGTTTTGTGTGTTCTGCTTCTTAGTTCTTGCCAGAACATTGAACTGTCAGTTGTGTTCATTTTCCTTTACTGGTTCATCCATTTTTTCATTGAATGAATGACATGGCAAGAACCAAATAAGCACAGAGCAATATACGAAATGCGTAGACTAAATGCTGTTGTTGTCAACCCATTCCCAGTATTGTCCAGATGCTTTGTGCTGCTTGGTGAGTTCGTACTGGCGGTGATTTTGTGCTCGTTTGTTCCTAATTTGATAATCTGCCCAAGTTGAGTTTTAGTTCTTTTTCTTCCAGTTTGTTTTGTATGCATTCATATTTATCGTGTCACGGAAGCAATATTTAACCTAGAGGCATTTAGAAATCGCAAAATGCTGAGCATCCTCTCGATATTTGTTTAACGTACAGTTCTTTCTGTAGTGATTACCGGACAGGATATGGCGGTAATCATTGTCCGGTAGGAAAAGAAAAGCAATGAGAAATGGGCGGGTTTGTAACTGGTGTTGCCAACTACAGTTTTTGTCTGTAATGCCACCTTAATCAGTTGTTAACTATTATAGGTCATTTTTATGAAGTAAAAAATAAATCTAGTGTTTCCAAAAGCTAAAAATATGATCTAGGAGCGGTCCTTTGTTTTTTGTTTTTTGTCTTTGCATGCCATACACAAGTACCATTGCGCTATACAGGACTGATCAGATGTGCAACGGATGGCTTAAATCTTGCTCTTAAATTGTTACGTGGAGCTATATCTTTGTACGCAAAACAAAATAGTGAAAAACAATATATCTCACATACCTTTACATCTCGCTGGTTGCACGGAAAGTACTCTAAGAGGGGAAAACAAAGATGGAGAATTTCGGCATACTGAAGTGTTTTGTAGATTAAGCCGTTGTCAGGACGCTCCTTAAGTGAGCCTAAATGTTGGAAAAAATAACAACAGATAAAAAGTACTGCTCTACAACATTCTCAGTGTTCTCTCCTATTTAGAAGCAGCCACCTATCAAGTTTAGCACGGATTATTAAATTTTTAAGGGCACCATACTGTATGGTTTTTCCTGTTTTCTATGCCTCGGTTAAAAAAGAGGAAATAGTAATTTTTTTTATAAAAATTCCTCTTTATTTTCCAAAGATATCTACATACACGCAAGGTTTACTAGTTTAAGTGAAGGTTGAACTCGTCAGACAGTTGCCTGTGTACCCTGGGTGTTCACGCTCTGACAGTAGAGAATGGAATCATTTTAGGAGCGTTCGTACGCTCGTAGCAGAAGTGACCGATTTCCACTCCGAGCACTGCGACGTCTTCCAAGAATTTTCAATGGCGAATAATTTAAGTGCTAATACGAGCCTATTTCTTTCTAGATAGACAAGTATATTTCCTGCAATTTGGTGGCATTCATGCGTGAAAGGCCGTCATGCATGGATGGCGCATAATTCCAAGTCATGTATTTGCGTCATAGGTTAAAGATTGAGGAAGAAGCTCACTTCAGCAACCCAGCGCCGTTCTTTAAAGTATATGCAAGATTGCAAACAAGTTTATG
This sequence comes from Amblyomma maculatum, assembly GCF_055883805.1. NCBI lineage: Eukaryota > Metazoa > Arthropoda > Arachnida > Ixodida > Ixodidae > Amblyomma > Amblyomma maculatum. The sequence goes on along the minus strand of NC_139349.1, from coordinate 164,607,942 downwards.
CAGTGGAGTAGGGCATGTCCGAAAGAAATCAGCTGACATGGCCTCCTTCTAATATACATCGCAAAAATGCGACATCAGTCCCCAATTCTTAGAGTAATATGTACAAAAACTCTGGGAAATCCCGTTTTCAGCGAAAGTTATTTATGAACGCAATCTTTTCGCATATCATAAAATTTCAACATATTGTTACGTGGTGGTAAGCGATCACGCAGGGTGGCATAGTGGAAACAGGACGGCCTGATGATATCATGATGAAATACGATTTAATGTTAAGTGAACATGGCACGAGCGCTCCACCCGCGCCATTGACCGCTTCGTCGTCTTATTTATTTATAGATACTGCTAGTCCTTTTGAGTGCTGTGGCATAAATCAGTAAATAAATAAATAGACCGTCCACTAAATCTTTTGCAACCTTTTGCAAGGAAAGGGAATGAACAGTTCTTCTATATTAAAGAAATTTCATACTGTGCATTAAGCGTGAGGTATGCTAACTCTAGAAAGCAGTGAAGATCATGCATATATTTTAAAGTACTTTTTAAATCTGATTCCACGAATAAAGATCTCTGAACCATTGTAGTCTGGTAGAGTAAAATGTGTGGCTTTTAAGGGGACAGAATTTAGCAAGGCATCATATTGTCACAAGTGGTGACAAGGATGATGACAACAAATGAAAAGTCTGGGAATGCACTAAATAAGCTCTTTATTGCCTTGCTAACTCATGCGGTTATGAAAAAAAGTCTATGTGTGTTATGAGGTCTTCAAAATTTATGGTAGAACTTAATGGTATGCTTCTGTAAACATTTTTTTTCGAACTACATTTATTAATTTTAAAAAGCTCGGCTAACTTTTATTTAGGCGTGATAAGCTTGCTTTCTATCCTTTAACGGTTTACTGCGAGACCAATAATCGCAAACACAACTTGAAAAAGTCTGCTTGGAAAGAATAAAGTCGCGTGATCTGCATAAAAAAAGATGCTTTTGTTTTTCATGCCCATAAAATCCTTCCAATGCGAAATAAAGAATATAAACGCAAGAAGCCCTCAATTGCTACCTTCAGGTCCCTGCCTAGCAGGTGATTGAAATGAGGAGATATGCGACCGCATCCTGCAGTTTGAATTAAAACTATATCGAATGCAATGTTTTCCGATTGGTAGGACAGCGCTGCACTCTACTTATAAGTCTGCTTATTTCAAAAATGCCGCGTGATCAAACGGTTTATTTGTTTTCAAGACCAACAGAATCCTACATATGCTTCTCGCGGGGGGAATAGAGCTTATTCCGTTTCGCATTTATGCACTAGATTTGAATATAAGGACGTGATTTCATCAACGACTTGACCTTAATTCACGCTCTAATCCAGTATTTAGGGCTTGTAGTGTGCTCCTTACGTGTAACGTAAATTTTAAGTGGAAGGATAATGGCAGAATTCCGCACTGCGAAGCCTTAAAAATCGCCGCTGTCCGAGCACAGGATTTTACACCTTCCCAGTCTCCTAGCGGTCACTGTACTCCGCCACGTTGCATTCACCACGCGCTTCTTACTGAGGGTGCGGTGTCTTGTCTATTTTCTTTGCCTTCAATGCCCGCCACAATATGGCGCCGTGGCTTTTCCGCTCGGCAGCGTCAGCTCAAGGTCGTGGCATGGAGTATCAACGGACTCTTTTCGACCCAAGCAAAACGCAAAATGTGACCAAGCGATAAGTGTCATGTCTGAGCACACTGAACTCCATTTGAGAAAAATCACTTTCATCGCCCGCTAGCAGCTTCAGAACATCGGCTACTTATTGTCTTTTTAGAGCTGGAGCTACTTCTACCATGCTAAACCTCAAGACTATCGGGTTCCGAACATTTCTCCTTGAACGTAGACAGATACTGCGTCTTCCTTTTACGCCATTCTCGAAGGTCATTCATCTGCGCAAGCTAGGCTTGAACTGCAACACAATCTCGATGCTGTGTACTAAACTTCGTCGTCTGCATAAAGCTGCATCTGCGCCACTCTTTCATTTAACTTAGAAAAATACGCAAAACACATACGCCATATGGGCGAATGCGGGCGAGTTCCGCAAGCATAGTGCCGTGCAAATTCACAAGGTGACGTGAGAAAAAGTGGTAGTGGGGCGTAGTGGAAGCCACTGTCGCTAAATTCAGAGACCAAAGTCATGCCAAACAGTCGGCCGAGACCCCCGAACAGCGAGAAACTAGACTAGCCCGTTGCCCAGAAACTTACCAAGCACAGAAGCAGCTACTGCGGGCGATGGATTTCGATCGTGAAGCTTGGTTCAAAGATAGTTAAATCTTTACATTTTTTTTCTTTAATTTCCTGAGACCTGCGCCAGAGCGAAAGAATATGATTAGGAGCCGCCGTAGCTCCAGCCATTCCAAGCCTAGTTAGTACATTTCCGCAGCCGCGTGCATCACATAGGCACAGAAAAAACGCACTACTTCTTCATATCTAAGACTGACACTCTCCTAAACACACCACAAGCTACAACAATTGGTTCCACACCTGTAGAGCTCACATTCTCTACAAAATCCTGCGTTTTCGGTGTTGCGGGAGAAAAATCGCGAATGTGATTTCGGCAGGTGGTGGCTGCCAATTCATCCAGGAACTGACTAGTTGGCGGGTTATGCGATAGCACGCGACCAGATGTTACAGCTGAGTTGGCAGGCGCTACAATCTCGGGCTGGGCCTTTGAGACGGAAGATCAAAATCCAGCCCTCCGTGATTTTTGGATCCCGACTCTGGCAAGCTGTCATTAGGCCTCGCAGATGCGTTCATACCGCTTGGTTAAAGCGGAGCTTTGTAGCTGTGTCACGTGCTCTTCCACATATAGTGCTATATTATATGCGACTGTATTCTCATTAGTACGTATGAAATAATACTGAATTGCTATAGATTAAGCGGGTTGCGAAACGTCTCTACGAGAACTAGCATGAGACAGGGAAGCACCAAGCGTGAGCCACTGACGCGGTAGCGTCATGCGCCAAAGGCGGTGCTAAAGTGCTCCTCAAGTTTTTCATGGCAATGCAGCAGAGGTTACGAAGCAAAAAAAAAAAATAAACACCCAGCTGCCCAGCAGAATAAAGTTCTGCTTTGTAAGTGTCAACTCTTGCCTACGCCTTAGCACATTTTCAATATTCCAGGTTTATTTATTTATTTAGAAACATAGGGGGATTCATCAAGAAAAACACATTGTGTAGGATGGGGTGCATACATCTGCATGCAAAAAATAGATATAATAATAATAATAATAATAATAATAATAATAATAATAATAATAATAATAATAATAATAATAATAATAATAATAATAATAATAATAATAATAATAATAATAATAATAATAATAATAATAATAATAATAATAATAATATAATAATAATAATAACAATCAATCAATCAATCTTTATTTAATGTGCGCAGGAACAACCATGTGGTCTTCGTGCTGCAGCACAAATAATTAAAAAAAAGAAACAAAAATGAAAATGCACAAACATGTTTACACACACAGAGAGAACAGAAAAGAAGAAATAAATAATACATGAAATGAAACTGAGACGAAAAGTATCAGGGAAAGTTATCAATAAATGAGTAGCATCACTTATATACACAGTGAGAGAATTTTTGAGCACATCAGGAAAGAAGAAAAAAAAAAAGAACGGTAGATAGAAGAGAGGAAAAACAACAACAACAACAACAAAACACTGACATGGATTATAGTAATATAGAAATATACATAAAATAAACAACCATTCCAGGCGCAACAAGTGCATGGTACTTAAAACACAGGCTATAAATACAGAATAATACAATAAAGAAGTAGAATTGAACAAGGGACAGTAAGATTCGAATATAAAGTTTAAAGTTGAAATATAAGTGAGAAACGAATAAAAAGTAGTACAAGATACTTTAAACAGCACTGAACAGGGGAAAAAGCAAAAAGTGAAGTAAATACAATATTAAGGCTAGAAAGTGGGAGTTATATGTGATAAAGTACTATTTAGAATACAACGCTACGAACATCCAATGTAAATGAACAGAGCGAGTTTTGGAAAATGTCAAGGTGAGGACAGAAAGAGTTAAATAACCACTGCATCCTGTCCAGAGGGGATTGGGAATGAAGAGGAGAAACCTGAAATGGTCCGAATTCCCTCATGCTCTTTCGCGGAACGCGCAGTAGGATGTACTCTAAGAGCTGAGGGCACATAATGTGGCCATGAAGGAGTTTGTACAGAAATATGATATAAAGTCTGATACGACGGCAGTGAAGAGAAGGAAGATTCAGTTGGGCGCTCTTGGTGGAGCGAGAGGGGGAAGTTGCGCAAGGAAAGCGATAATGAAATATCCGTAAAACTTTTTTTTGTACTCTGTCAACCTTGTCCAAGTTCGATTTGCAAGTGCCATTCCAAACAACCGACGCATACTCTAAGAGCGGCAAGCATATGGACAGGTACAGTTTTAGGAACGGAAGTGGAGTATGGAACTCTCTCGAAAGTCTGCAAACGAATCCGAGTGTGCGCATAGCCCGCTGAGCAATGCGTTTAGTGTGAGAGGAAAAGCTGAGGGTGTGGTCAAAAAGTACACCAAGATCATTAAATTCATTAACCCTTTCCAACAGCACAGAATTCACAGAATAATGGTAAAGAAAGCTATGTGTTTTACGAGTAAAGGACACAACCGTAGTTTTGGAAGAATTGAGGGTAAGTCGATTCTTCGCACACAATCAGAAAAAGCAGATATGTCCGATTGCAACAACAAGCAATCTTGAAAAGGATGTATTACCTTGAATATTTTTATATCATCAGCATAAAGAATAAACGAGGAGTTCTTTATCGCCGAGGAAACATCATTAATAAAAACGGAGAAGAGAAGCGGGCCTAGTACTGAACCTTGAGGAACTCCACTCGTTGCAGGGTAAACGAAAGAAGTCTGTCCATTGACACTGAAAAAGCAGAAGCGATCAAGAAGATAGTTGCGTGGGAGGGCTACGAGTGAGACTTCAACGCCAGAGAGTAGAAGCTTTTCAAGAAGTAGTGAGTGAGTAACCACGTCGAAAGCTTTGCTCATATCACAGTACACAGTGTCAACCTGACCCCTCTGAAGGACTGCTGCAGAGGCATACGTCATAAACGTGACTAGGTTGATAGAAGTAGAGCGACCCGACATGAAGCCATGCTGATTCGGTGCTATGATATGTTTGAGATGGAAGGAAAGTACGTTGTGCAAAGCTAATTCGAAAAGCTTAGAGGTTGCGCATAGAAGAGAAATCGGACGATAATTTGAAACATCAGATTTGTTTCCAGACTTGAAGGCAGGAAACACGCGTGCCATTTTCCACACGCGAGGAAAGGCAGAGTTTTTTAAACAGTTATTAAATATGGCAGTCAGTACAAAGATATAACTGAAGGCTTTTATTATGGCGGCTGGAATGTCATCAGGTCCAGGAGACAAAGATGGTCTCAGACGCTTAAGACTCTCAGTTATCAACTCCTCGTCAAAGAGAATGGAATTAGATAGTGCACCAGATGGGAGGCAAACGGAATCACAATGTGGATGTTTGTAAACGGAGGAAAAATGTTGGGCAAAACTGTCGGCAACATCCCAAATTTCCGACCCCTGAGAGTGAACTAAGCTGATACTCAAATCTGATTTAATGGAACGCTTGCGCTGTATACTATTGCAAACTATGCAGAAAAAGGCCTACTTAGAACAGCAAAGAGCACAAGTCACTCATACGATCTCGTGGACGCAAATCCTAAAGTTACGAGGCCGGCGGTTGGTTTTGTAGGCGTCCTTGGCTCTGCATCTGTCTGTGGTGGCACTGTCCTCTCGTATGACAACACACGGCGAGTCACCTTCCTCGAAGGCACGCAGGTATGGTGCCAGATAAGACGTCAGCCGTGCAGATGATCCGTTGGGGAAACGCTTGAGATGCATTGTCTTGATTTGCTCGCGGTAGGGTACAGGGATCTAGAAAGGCAAGGAGCTCAAGTCTCTCATTGCTCTCGTGGCCGCAAATCGAAACACACGTCATATTTCTAACACAACTGCTTGGATTTAACAATGGAGGAAAAAGTTCGTTTTTCATCATAACGAATATTCTAAACGCTGCTGTTACATGAAGCGTCCATAGTTCGTGCGAGCTTTTCCAGCAGCGCAACGAGGCTGCCAGGCAAAAATTTGTGAGGCCGCAGGGCACCGCCCCCCCCCCCCCTTGCTATTGGTGGAGAGGCGCTGGGAGAGAGTTCGCGCCCCTGTAACGTTTTCTTTTTTGACGAAGAGAACTGTCACCGAGCATAATGATCTGCTACTTCGAATTGGCATGGCATGTTATTCAAACGTGGCGAGCGCAGAGGATTTTTTCTTGTTATTTTCAGTCTCACTGCACTTCGTATGTCGTGACAAACCAGTGTTGAAGCACTCATTAGACTGCAGGGTAGACGGATAACACGCCCTGTACTCATGAGGCGCTGCTTTTCACACGGACGACATTATGGCAAAGACGCTGACCAGACGCCTTATATTGAACCACTAGCTTTTTTTTTTTTTTGCATAGTGCCCTAGTACTGGTTTATAAAGGCTATAGCCTTTTTTCCTCCTTGTCTTCCTTACTAGTCCCGAAACACTCGGATTGAGCTGGAGTTTAACCGCGAGCAGTGAGGGGGACGGGGGGGGGGGGGGGGGGGGGTATGATTTTGTTTATTATTCCGAGTGTATGCGCCTCGCTTGGGCTGTAAACGTTAAGTATAGGTCTTGGAATCGTTGTTTTGAACACGAAGCTGAGACATTGAAGAAGCTGGGAATACTTTCTATCAAACAATCGCGCAAATTTATATTTGTTTAGTACCTTAAACGAAGAATGGCCTGTAGAAGAGAAAGTGATCTGTCTAACGTAAAAGGATAGGAAGAGAGCAAGGTGAGGAAACAAACGTGAAAAAAAATTGTATGCTAGTTGGCATCAACCTGCAAATGTGGGCATGAGCAGAACATATAATACGAAAGAAAAATAGCGACAATTCGTGCTCCTTATGGGGCAACAGAGAGAATTTCACTCGAATGCAAAGGCAGCAGCGAGCGGCACAGAATCGTTGAGCCCGATAAAATCAGAAAGCTTGCAGGGCAAAATAAGCATCTGGAATCGAAGTAATCATGAGCGCAGATATAAGGGAAAAGACTAAGGCTTTTCCCATCAGTGGAGGGTAGTCAGGACGAGTATTGTGTTTTTAATTTATTACGATAGCGTTGTCTCAATCACATCTTCCTGCAGTCTGCTTGTTACAACATGCGACATGAAACTAGAATATCATTATGTATTTAATTGACTAATGCTAATAATCGAGGAAGAAAGTTCTGGAGGAATGCGAGGCGACATGAAAATTCGCACACACATAAGTATTTTAGTTTTCATTCAGCACGTTTGCTATGCATTCTTACGCTAAAAAGAATACTAAACCTAGGGATTGACCAACTGGACGTAATAACAGCATCTTAGTATTGTTTTTCCCAGGTCAAGAAAGTTATCTTGCTGTGAAAATCACTTTGAAAATCAATGCCCTGAATGATAACTATACAACAGTCTGGGATTCGATTTCTCTAGAAGTTTAGGTGATCCTCTTCTGCTCAGTGTTGTACTACTTCTTCAGTAATTAGTGTGGGCTCTGAGCAACGCTTCCTATACGCAGTATTTCAGCGAAACGTAACTGGTACCCGATGCAAATGTACCAGAGAAACGTGTACAACTGCTGTATCTTACTGGTACTCATCCGTGAGGCAGAAACTTGGAGGCTAACGGAAAGTATTCTATATAATTAGGGAGAAAGCCATGAAATAGAAAATGTTAGCTATAACGTTAACCCTTTGAGGATCGAATTAAAAGAAAAAACTTTCCCAGATGGTTAAATCACTTTATTGCGGATTTTGGAAGTACAAAATGAGCAAAGTCGGTGAAAAGTTCTAAAAATATTAAGTACTGTATTTTGGAGTCAACATCGCTCGACAGTATAAACTCGGGAACTTCGGGAAACTCAGTAAACAAGAAGAATGGGAATATCTCGTCAGCGTCGATGATAAACAAGCTAACAGCAGCCCCAATAAAGATGGCAATCAGCTTCCACGGGAGGGGCCATAAAGATGAAATTCAAGTTTCCAACGCTTCCGTTGCGATCAAGAGAAGGGGGGGGGGGGGGGGGGAAGCCAAAACCACGCAAGGCTGTTGCCGCACGCCAGGGCGACACGCTGCAGCTAGGAATCAGTTTTCTTTATCCCGTTCACAGAAGCATCAATTAAAAATCAAATTTCGCCCGCCTCCGTTGCGATCACGTGACGAAACAGAAAGCATAAGAGGGCGTTGCCGCCGACCGGGTGATATGCTGCAGCTAAGTTTCGATTATTTTTATCTACGCAAGAAGGCAGCGCAATACATTTCGAACGCTTCTAGTAAGTACTAGGATGTGCCAGCACTTCCCAGTGAGCACGCATCGTCTTTAGGGCATGAAACTTCAAAAGGATGGAAACCGTACCCGTACGGCAAAAGCCTTGAGGGACGGAAAACTGCTGGCGTACATGTACGGCAAAAACCCTGAAAGGGTTAAAGAGGAAGGCAGCGTGCAAAGTGGGTTAGAGAAAAATTGGCAGTGGCTTAGCCTGGTTAAGCCTGGTAATTGCGAAAGCAATAGCTATGGCTACGCCTAAGTTCAGCTGGTGGTGTAGCTGGTTGTGGTGCTTGTGGTTATGCTTATGGTTATGCAGTGATTCACTCTGGCCACGGCATATGGTTCAACTATTGTTTATGGCGGGGTGCTACCTGGGTATCCTATATATAACTAATAGCGAGGCAAGGAGTGCCGTGGCTGCAACGATATACTTGGTTGTGGGTGAGGTTAAGGCAGAATGTACGACTGCCGCTCCGGCACCAGCTGCAACGGCATTCTTTACGCCAGCAGAAATGAAAGCATCCCTGGAGACTGCGTTGGTTCCACCTGCCGCTAGGCCACCTCCTAAAGTATTCAACGTTGCCCCCCCCCCCCCCCGGCGGTAGCTGCGGCTGCAGCCCCATAATTCTTCTTAGCTTTAGGAGCATGTGGCACAACTTCAGCTCCGCCCGGCCGTAGATCAACGTTGGGCTTATCTCTCGGTGTGTAAGGGCGTACCCGAACCGGCGCCCCAAACGTCGTTCTAAATGGTCTCACAACAGTCTCAGGGATGACGTCACTCTGGCTGTAGCGCTCCCTCACGGAGGGAGCGGAAGTTAGGCCGCGGCTGGTAGCTACCGCCTCGCTAGCCGACGGCGCGAGTTGGGGCCTCTGTTTTTGCGGCAGATGGGATGACGTCACTCCGGCTGTAGCGCCTCTCGTGGAAGGAGCGGGAGTTAGGCCGCGGTGGTAGCTACCGCCTCACGAGTTGACGGCGCGAGTTTGGGCCCCTGTTTTTGCGCAGCTGTGCTTGGCAGCGTCCCAAAGGTCACGCTAAAGGTCAATGGTAGCTACCGCCTCGTTATGCGAAGGGCTGAAAAGTGAAAGTATTATTGCTTTCGCAATAAAAAAATAATCATGGCTTAGCTCTGCTATTCTGGATATACGTAGCGAAAAGCAGTGACTACCTCGGGATCAGAAGAAAGGAATTTCTCCAGTATTCTGCGCCGTTCATCAGCAGTTTAACTCTCCTTGGTTTTCATGTCGAGTGCATCTACGTTGACCGGCGTTCTATAATTAGTTTACAGAAAAGGAAAGGCGCAGCATCTGTCACTCGCGGAAAGGCGCAAGGCAAGAAGCGCCGCCCGGTGGCGCTGGAGCGCACTCGTTTCTGCTTGGTCCTCATAGCTGACGGCAGATGGGTGACATCACATCCTTGACGTCCCCCTAAATGAGTGACTTATTTTAGTCTTTGGTACTTTCGAATTGCCCGCCAATCGCAGTATCTGTCACGCGCGGAATGACGCTATCATCGATCCTCACGGTACACATGCGGAATTATGAGCAGCGCTTCATGACCGCGCGAGAAAGACGAAGACGCTGTTCCAAGCGGTTGCGTTTCCAGATGTTCTCCAAACAAAGGCTTCAATCGGCCTCTGGCCGAGGTACTACTCAGGCTAACACCAGCAGTAATGAATACCTGATTGTTTCGCGCCGTCTGCTAACTGGTAAGCTGGTCGCTGACTCCGGTTTCTTGCATGCGGACCTTGCTGGACGCCCGTACTGGGCACAAGACTTCAGAGACTCCCTTCGGAATGTTGTGGACCTCAAGGAAATTAGTGCAATAGGCCAATTTCAAATGTCCCGTGTATCGATCATTATCATCATCAGCCTGATTATACCCACTGCAGGGCGAAGGCCTCTCCCATATTTCTCCACTTAACCCGGTTCTGTGCTAGCTGCATCCACTTGACCCCTGCGAACTTCTTAATCTCATCCGCCCACCTAACTTTCTGCCGCCCTCTGCTACGCTTTCCTTCCCTTGGAATCCAGTTTGTTACCCTCAGCGACCATCGGTTATCCTCTCTTCGCACTACATGTCCTGCCCATGTCCATTTCTTCTTCTTAATTTCTACTAGAATGTCGTTAACTTGAATTATTTCTCTGACCCACTCTGCACGATTTCTATCTCTTAATGTTACCCCTACCATTTTTCGTTCCATAGCCCTCTGGGCTGTCCTCAACTTAAGTAGAACTCTCTTGGTTAGCCTCCACGTTTCAGCCCCATAGGTGAGTACAGGCAAGATGCAACTGTTGTATACTTTCCTCTTGAGTGATACCGGTAAGCTGCTAGTCATGATCTGCGAGTGCTTGCCAAATGCGCTCCATCCCAATCGTATTTTTCTTGTTATTTCCTTTTCGTGGTCCGGATCTGAGGTTACTACCTGTCCTAAGTAGACATATTCGCCTACATCTTCCAGTATTTCGCTACCTAATGTAAACTGCTGTTCCTTACCGAGGCTGTTGAACATTACCTTAGTCTTCTGCATATTGATTTTCAAGCCTACCTTTCTACTTTTCCTGTCTAGGTCATCAATCATTATTTGCAGTTCATCCCCCGAGTTGCTTAGCAAGGCAATGTCATCAGCAAATCGCAGATTACTGAGGTATTCTCGATCTACCCTTATCCCTAGCTACTCCCATTCCAAGTCTCTGAATACTTCCTCTAAACAAGCTGTGAATAGTACTGGAGAGATTGTGTCTCCTTGCCTAACACCTTTCTTTATTGGAATTTTCTTACTTTCTTTATGCAGAACTATGGTTGCTGTGCAGCCACTATATATATCTTCCAGCACCTTCACGTACGGCTCGTCTACCCCCTGATTTCGCAATGCCTGCATCACCGCCGAGGTTTCAACTGAGTCAAATGCGTGTATCGATGGTCACCTGCAAATCGGCATAATCGAAAGAGAGATTGGTGGCTTGCAGTGATCTCGTTGTTAAGAACCGTCGTTGTGTCGTCATGGACTCAGAACCGAAAGTGGCGAAATTGAAGCTTGTGGGGCTTCCTGAACGCTTGGAAGACGCCTTCATACGTGAGGCACTAAAGGCCTACGGGAAGGTGACTTCGATTTCGACGGAAAGCTGGAAAGTGGCGGAAATGGAAGATTTGAGAACGCTGAACCGGGATGTTGTGTCTTTCGCTGAAGGAGTCGGCGTTGGCGACGTCCCACGTGCTGACTATTTCGGGTATACAAAGCCTTGTTTTAATACCAGGCAGGCCACCGCTATGCCTCCGATGGAACCGTATTGGCCACATTCGTAGGCCCTGCAGTACGCCGCGTTGTGACGACTGCCGACGCTTCGGTCACATCGCAGAAGAGTGCGTCGTTACCTATGCGGACAAGCTGCGGCATCGTGTGCGACCACTCGACGACGCTCTACAAGAGCATAATATGGACGCCACAGAAGTGGTTGACGCGGCGGGTGTCCTTTCAGCCGCCACTGTGGACACGGTATCCACAGCTAATACAATGGTTGTTCCTCAAGGTGACTCCAAGGAGAGCGAGGAGAAAGTGGAAGAACGTGAGACGCTGCCTTGATATGAGACGCCGAATCAGGCACATGATAGGGAGCCTGTCACCTGTTCTAATCCTGCCAAGGACACCGACCCGGCTACTCCAGCCACTGAGGTCAATGCTGAGGAATAGCTTGCAGATCAGGCCACTCTACCTGAGGCCGTCCCTCCTGTTTAAGAGCATCTTCATAAGCGCCGGGCACATTGGGCATCTGACTCAAGTGAAGATGGTGATCCGGTAAGCGGGAAGCATCGCCACCGCCGGCGCACGTCGAAACACAAGGGGAAGTGCCAACGTTCGCGTTCCCGCAGCCGTGTTGGAGGTCCGGAGGCGACGTCGCCGTCTCCGGAGAAAGAAATGCAAGCCTAGTGAGCACTTTTGTCGCCACGATGGCGACCCCTGAAGAGCTAGTGTTTGCAACGTTGAATGTGCGAGGCCTTAGGTCTCACCAGAAGCAGGTGCAGCTTACCATAGTGCATACAGAGAGGGCACAAGGACCCTTTTTGTCCTATTACAATGTTATTGTGACGCATGCTGTTGGTTTTTCGGCGGGTTGCTTCTTGTTTTTGCGAAAGGCTCTCCTTTATTCTGCGTTATCTTACTATACCGACTCTGAAGGGCGGCTAATAAGCTGTAATTTTTTGCTCCACAGGAAGCCATGGAGACTTGTCAATAATTATGCGTCCATAGTGCAGCTGAGCGTGTTGATATGTTTGAAGGCATGGCTAACCTCCTAGATTGTGATAAGAATGTTGTGCTAATGAGAGAATTTAATTGTGTATGTTACCTGAATGATCGTGCTAGGCCTAGTGTACACAGAGACAGAAGTGATGAAGTGTTGTTGCGTGTTATAGATGGCTGAGGACTCATTGATACAGGGCCCTCATGTCATGCAACTACACTATTCACGCACATCCAAGGGAGGTCCCACGTGCGCCTAGACAGGATTTATGTTTCTGCCACGCTGGTTTCCCGTGATTTGTTGTGTGAATCTGTACCGGTTTCTTTTTCAGACCATTGTATGGTGGTTGCTCGGCTCGGGAGAAGTTATGGTCAAAATTTTGGGCCACAATGGGAGCTTTGGAAGCTAAATTCTTCACTTGTAAATGACTAAGAGTCTCCCTTTTGGATACGCTCACAACTACAAGTGTGTTTGACAGGTGCCATGCCAAAATTTGCTGCTTGAGAGCTATTTAAACAGGAGACGTGTGAGCGATAGCTATTGAAGATGGGTCTGTTAGGTCATTTTACAGGAAATTTCAAGAGAGGACATTGCATAAGAGTTTGTATAACCTATATGAATTGGAATGTGCGGCACCGGGAATATATTTAGACGACATTGCTAGTAAAAAGTGGGACCTACAAAAACAGGACGCTGAAAGATACAGGGGTGCCCGAGTTCGATCTCGTACAAATTGTGCTTTGCACGGTGAAACTCCTACGCGACAAGCTCTACTTGATGAGCACCCTCATGCTGCTGCCAAGTTGATACCGGGAATGATGTCCGATGGCACCCTAGTAACAAAAACGTGCGAGATCATCTCTGCGTTTGTGAGCTATTACACGACACTGTTCAGTGACGCTTCTGCTACTTCTAATTCGGACCTACTAGCTAACGTCATGCTCTTATAACGCCTTTATCAGATGACGACTGTGCTGTTATCAATGATCCTTTCACGTTGGAAGAAATAGAACAGGTAATTAACCAATTACCCCACTTTAAAACGCCTGGCCCTGACGGCATATCATGCGAGTTTTACAAACCTTTTAAACCTTTGCTGAGCCCTGTCGTGCCGCAGATTTTTGCTTTAAGTTTTGATGTGGGAGTCCTTCCTCAGTCCTTCACTAGGAGTTACACAGTTCTTATTCGAAAGAGTAGGATTAAAGAAAAATTGCTCTCAGTGGATGGCTACAGGCCAATCACGTTGGGAAATGTGGACTACAAAATTTTTGCGAAAGTACTATCAACTTGTTTACGCGATGACGGTTCTCATCGGCCCTCATCAGACGTGTAGCTTGAGAGGACGCTCCATACAAAATAACATACATATTGCACGTACAATTCTCGAATCTTGCTTGACCTTGGAAAGGCCTTGCGAAGGCATTTGATCGTGTCCGACATTCGTTTCTGTTTTCTCTATCCGATCGTGCAAATGTTGAATCAACTCTACTTAAAGGGGTGCAACTTTGTTCAGACAACTGTTCCACTCGCTTGATTTTTAATGGTCACCTCTCAGAGCCTGTGCCAATTCGATCATCCGTGAAGAAAGGCAGTCCTATGTCGCCGCTACTCTTTGCCCTCTACCTAGAGCCACTTTGTTTGAGTGTACTGCAAAACCACAATATCCGTGGTTATGTTGCCTTCAGTAATAAAGTCAAAGTGCTTGCGTACGCTGATGGCTTGGCGGTTTTCTGCACTGACAAACCCAGCATTGACAAAATTATAACCACCACTGAGCAGTTTGGCATTGCATCTGGCGATCAATGCCGACTCATTATGCTGGAATTGTATGGTGTTGTGTTCCCCCTAAATACCTTGGAGTTCCCTTTCATGCATTCAAGTTTAGTGGGCGTTACTGGAACGAGTGGGTCTCGGCACTCCAAAGCTATGCTCAGACTTTCGTTCCGCATCGCCTATCAATATTTGGCCGAGCACAGGTATGTAACATGTTTCTGGCTACAAACATTTATTACGTTTTAGAGGTACTCCATTGCGCGAGGAATTAGATCCAAAGTTTTCACCGAACGTTTGCAACGTGCATATGGTCGTCCAGTTTTGAGCCTATGCGGCGCGATAACTTATTCAGGCCTGTTTCGGCTAGCGGACTAGGTTTGACACATCTCCATGTCAGACCATAGCCTCCTTTATACTTTAGTGTATAAAGGTGGCTATGGTCAGACAGTTAGTTGCTCGTATCTTCTTTTTCCGTAATAGCTCCCATCCAATTAACAGAGCATCCCTGCAAACTAACCTTGTGAACCTTCCTCCAAACTTAGTGGTCTCTTCCAATTTTACCGATCGGCCCTTAGTATTTGGTTTTATGAAAGAAGTTTGCGATTCAGTGTGTTTTCTAGCAGTTCGCTTCTTTTATGAGTACTTATTCTCTGTTTCACGGAAAAATCTATACAAAGAATTGATAATTATGTTGTTGCCGCCTCCCTTATATCGTTCACTCTATTCTTATTGCATGGGGCATGATGTTTTAAAAAGGGTGCGCAAAATGCTGATCTCGCCTTCCACTAAAACGTTTTTCTTTAAACTTCATGCTGAATTTCTGCCTGTTAATGTGTGGCTTCTTTGTTGGAATTCGCTCACAAAAATGGCCCAAACGATGTGAAAATAGACGAAACCCACAAAATAAAACGCGAGCTTGCAGTTCTTCATGCCGCCAATATCGATGCAAACAATCGCATGCGAAGGAACAACTTACTTTTTTTCGGTCTTAAAGACGTCGAAAAGGAAACTTGGGAAGAGTCGGAAACAAAAGTTCGAGACCTGTGCTCCACTGAGCTCGATGTTCATCTGGACGCAGGATGTATAGAACGCGTACATCGACTAGGATCATTCTGCTCAGACAAACAGCGGCCAATCATCATTAGGCTAGCGCATTTCAAGACCAAGGAAACCATCCTGGCGTGTGGGCCCAAACTGAAAGACACGCCATACGCAATCAGATAAGATTTTGCCCCTGAAACACGTCTTGCTCGCTCCGAACTTCTGAAGTTTATTCGCCCTCAAAAATGCGCCTTCAAACTGCGACTTGATAAATTGTACGCTGGAAAAAAGTGTTATATTTACAACCATGTTACCGACTCGGTTATCGAATGCACTGTACGTGTTTCCAACGCCGATGTTAGCGAATGACGCGAAACAAATCATGCTCCCAACAGACGTCCTTCATCATACCTCGACATTCAAATCGCATTCACCAACATAAGAAGCCTTATTCCAAAGCGTGACCAGCTCCTTAGCTTTGTTGACGACATTGAAGCTCACACTATCATTCTAACAGAAACGTGGTTAACTGAAGAAGTCCTTGATAACGAATTGCTTCCCACTAATCTGAACTTCACCATTTATCGTCGAGATCGCAGTGGCCGTCGAGGGGGTGGCGTACTCATAGCTGTAAGAAATACATCATCATCATCCTTAGTTTGCCACGACGACGTACTCGAACTTTCGTGGATTTGTGTCCATACTTCAACTGCGAAAGCTGTATTTGGCATTTGTTACAGGCCACCCGATCATGGTCCATCTTTTAGCAACTCACTGTACAATAGTCTAACATATATCAGGGACAACTTCCCCAACTCACCTATTTTTCTATTTGGCGACTTTAATTTTCCCCAGATTAACTGGCCTCTACTCAGCGTACCTAGCAATTCACAATCCAGTGAGCCCGAGCAATTTCTCGATCTAACTCTTGATTTCAATCTGCATCAGTCCATATCACTTCCGACGAGAGGCAATAACACTCTTGATCTTTTACTGACGAGCAGTCCTGACGACATTAAAAACGTAACGATTCTCCCTGGAATCAGTGACCACGCTCTCCTACACATTTCCATATCACTGCTACTAAAAGTAAGATAAGCATCTCAAAAGATAATCTTCAACTATAAAAAGGGGGACTTTGAAGCTATGAATAACGATCTTGCACAGTTTCACACGTACTTTCTCGAGTCCTACTTGTCGAGAACGGTTAATCACAACTGGGAATTATATAAAACAACATTAATAAACCTAAGAAACAAATACATCCCTAAAATAAATATAAAATCCGATCATACCAATGAGTGGTTTACCGTAAGTCTGAAACGTCTCCTAAAAAGGAAAAAACGACTTTATCGATCAGCAAAGTCATCTAACAGCCGTGCTACGTGGGACCGATATCACCAGTCTGCGAAAACATACATTGAAAGCGCAGCTGCCGCAAAGCATAAATTCTTTTCAGTCGATCTACTTGGAATTTTGCTATCGAACCCCAACAAAGTCTGGCGTATTCTGTCCCCCAGGTCTCGGCAGAACCAAATAGCCCTCATGGGAACTGATGGTGAACCAGTGGAATCAGAACAGTGTGCCGCCATCTTGAACCGTTATTTCGTTTCGGTTTTCACCCCCGCACAACTGTTCGACCCAGCCTCCATCAGAGTCGCCACCAGTCACGATGCCTGAGATACAGATTAATGCAAACGGTATCAGTAACCTCATTGATTCTCTAAAATTGTCTTCATCGGCAGGCTCTAACCATATCAATAGCAAACTACTGAAAAACACATCGGAAACCTCGTCACAGATATTACAATTAATCTTCACCCAGTCTTTCCAATCGGAGGAAATACCGGACGATTGCAAAATCGCTCAAATCGTTCCAGTCTTCAAAACAGGTGACCGCAAATCAGCATCCGACCACCGTCCTATCTCTCTAACCAGTGTCCCATCCAAACTTCTCGAACACATTATATCCACGAACCTAATGGCACACCTCGAATCTAACGACTTCTTTTATCCTCAACAGCATGGTTTTAGAAAACATCTCTCATGTCAAACACAGCTTGCTGAGTTCATACATGACTTACTAGAATCCATGGACAATAACCTTCAAATAGATGCTATATTCCTCGATTACTCCAAAGCATTTGATCGCGTTCCCCACAGTCATTTACTTTAGAAACTCTCATCCCTAGGAATTGCCGCCAAACTAATCCGCTGGATTAAAAATTTTCTTTCAGGACGCAAGCAGTTCACTTCCGCAAATGATAGCCACTCACCTCTCACCAATGTAACATCGGGAGTCCCACAAGGCGCCGGACTGTCACCGCTACTATTCCTAATTTACATTAACGATCTCCCTTGTAATATAAAATCAAAATTACGTCTTTTTGCGGATGACTGCGTCATATAAAGAGAGATTAGGGCGACCAACGACTCATGTTTGCTTCAATCTGATCTTAATACACTCGCCTCTTGGTTTAATAAATTCCTCCTTCCTTTAAACATTAGCAAGTGTAAATTCATGACTTTCACGAGGAAACGCACTGTGAATCAGCATCAATATAGTATTGGCTCGCTTTTCATTACCCCCGCATTATCCTACAGATATCTTGGCCTCCATCTAACACCATCACTATCATGGGTAACCCACATTCAAAACATTTGCGCTGAAGCCTCACGCACACTCGGTTATCTGCGACGTAACTTGAAGGCCGCATCCCCGGAAATAAAGCAACTAGCCTATATAACTTTCATTCACCCCAAACTAGAATATGCGTCCTCCGTTTGGCATCCATCACAAGCGTATCTCGCCACCGACCTTGAAGCCGTACAGAATCGCGCCATCCGATTTATAACATCTTGCTATTCAAAGAAAACCAGTATCACAGCACTGAGACAATCCATCGCCATTCCATCGCTCATGTGACGCCGTATCATATCTCGCCTATGTCTTCTACATCACTTCTATTATCATCCCCGTACGAGACATGCAAAGCTACAGCCCCCCCCCCCCCCCCCCCGCAGGACATCTAGCCGCCTAAACCATAATCATGGCATTGCACGTATCAACTGTCGCACCTTAGCATTAAATTCTTCATTTTTTCCGGACGCAATAGTACTTTGGAACGCCCTGCCAAACATCATCGTATCATGCACTGATCGCAAATCATTCAGGATAAAATTAAACGACCATCTTTCGTGAAGAAATCGCTGATGACGTCGGCAGAATTGTGGGCGCGCGGGGGAGGCAGCGCTTACCTTGTCTTGACATTTTTTACGTGTGTTTGTATTTCCGCTGACGTTGCCATCGATGACCTACAAACCGGCTCAAGTTTCACCAGTTTAACAAGGTTGATGACTGGGCACGTTGGTATGGGTTCATACTTAACCAGCCAAAAGACGATACACAGCAAAGAGGAGGACAGGACAAGGCTGGACTATCAACTGAATGTTTATGATCGGAAGAAAACAACGAAGACTCCTTCTTCCTTGCATTATTTCTCTTGTTTCTGTTTTCTTTTCTTGTTGTTTTAATGTTTTACTGTTCTTGTTCGCATTGTATATTGAGTTCGCTCCCCCCTTATGTAATGCCCTCGGGCCTTTAAGGGAAAAGTAAATGAAATGAAATGAAAAAACATTTTCGTTTCTTCTGGTAATTGCCGGCTATGTGTACACCTGGAACCATCGAACACTGTTTTATTGCCTGCTAATATGCAATATTATTTTGGGACGTACTGCAAAGAACGTTGAAGAAAGACTTTATTTTGAATTCCCACAGTATGCGTTATTTGATGGCCACCGAACATGACCACGAACCTTTTGAAATGATTTTCCTCCTTGGACTGCACAGCCTGTGGAAAACGCGTATGTTGGATCGGAATGCTGAGCCTCTCGTCTCGCCCGCTACTCATTTCGGCCAGATGGTGCACCAGCTTAGAGACACTTACGAAGATAGTGACTATCAATCGGACTAGCTGCCATTCTTGATGTGTTGTCTTTCCTTGCCACCGTTTTAGTGAAGTTCTGCTAAGTCGTGTTCTAATTGTGTGGTGTTGTGTTGTATGTTTCAATTGGAGTTTTCGCCTACAGGCTGATTACTTTTTGAATAATGCATATAGCTCTAGGCTGGATTTAAAGGCATGTAATAAATACCATTCTGGAAGAAAAAAAAACCGCGGCATGTCAGGAGGTGTCCACGGGTATCTAAGGGAAGTGGTCTTGGCG
Source organism: Amblyomma maculatum (assembly GCF_055883805.1). Classification (NCBI taxonomy): domain Eukaryota; kingdom Metazoa; phylum Arthropoda; class Arachnida; order Ixodida; family Ixodidae; genus Amblyomma; species Amblyomma maculatum. Next base: position 164,588,233 of record NC_139349.1, on the reverse strand, counting down.
TACAGGTTCTTGATGGTGCGGTTTACTTTAGACTATTTGTGGAGTCTAAACCGGAAAAAACTGTATAAAGACGTGTGCGATGTGGTGCTTCCAGAACCGTTGTACAGAGCTGTGTACTCGTCCACAGGGGGCAAAAATGTTCTTAAAAGACTGAAGAGGATGATGGTGCCGGCAGGGGTGAAAACGTTCTTTTTTAAGCTGCACACTGGAACATTGGAGGTAAGGAAATGGAAGGAACAGAAAGGGCTTTTTGTACCCTGGGGTGTCCACTGCATAATATGCAGGAAAGATGAGACGATTGAACATGTGTTTCTCGAATGCTGGGATGCCGTATTTTTATGGGACGTGCTCCAGAGGACGCTTAAAAAGGTACTACCCATAAGCCCACATGGTATCCGATTCTTGCCAGTAGAAGCGAACAATGATACACCGTTGGATCTTTTGATGCTACTGGCTCTCCACAGCATATGGAAAAGCAGAATGGCTGTAGAGCACGGTGATGTCGATGCACGTTCAGCGAGACAGCTCTTTAGAGAGAGCATACGGGCATATGTGGACGAACAGAAAGCTTTAAAACTAGGGCCAGAATGGTTAGTT